>NC_092336.1:342850961-343160576 GCF_046630445.1 Rutidosis leptorrhynchoides
TTGCCAAGTTTCTAGGGATATATGATGTTCCCCTAATACGAGCCGTAATTTTCCACATTGGTTTAGAAAAACCTGGTGGTTTAGAGGTTCCCGGGTCATTGTTACAACTTAAGGACTTCGGGGGTTGACGATACATATAAAGTTCATCGGGGTTGGAATTAGATTTCTCTATTTTTATGCCCTTTCCCTTATTATTTTCTTTTGCCTTTTTAAATTCAGTTGGGTTAATTTCTATAACATCATCGGAATTCTCGTCGGAATCCGATTCATCGGAGAATTGGTAATCCTCCCAATATTTTGCTTCCTTGGCGGAAACACCATTGACCATAATTAACCTTGGTCGGTTGGTTGAGGATTTTCTTTTACTTAACCGTTTTATTATTTCCCCCACCGGTTCTATTTCTTCATCCGGTTCCGATTCTTCTTCCGGTTCCGATTCTTCTTCCGGTTCCGACTCTTCTTCCGGTTCCTCTTCGGGAACTTGTGAATCAGTCCACGAATCATTCCAATTTACATTTGACTCTTCATTATTATTAGGTGAGTCAATGGGACTTGTTCTAGAGGTATACATCTATCACATAATATCAAACGCGTTAAGAGATTAATATATCACATAATATTCACATGTTAAAAATATATAGTTTCCAACAAAATTTGTTAAGCAATCATTTTTCAAGTAAACACGGTCGAAGTCCAGACTCACTAATGCATCCTAACAAACTCGATAAGACACACTAATGCAAAATTCTGGTTCTCTAAGACCAACGCTCTGATACCAACTGAAATGTCCCGTTCTTATTGATTAAAAACGTTCCATATTAATTGATTTTGTTGCGAGGTTTTGACCTCTATATGAGACGTTTTTCAAAGACTGCATTCATTTTAAAACAAACCATAACCTTTATTTCATCAATAAAGGTTTAAAAGTTTTACGTAGATTATCAAATAATGATAATCTAAAATATCCTGTTTACACACGACCATTACATAATGGTTTACAATACAAATATGTTACAACAAAATAAGTTTCTTGAATGCAGTTTTTACACAATATCATACAAGCATGGACTCCAAATCTCGTCCTTATTTAAGTATGCGACAGCGGAAGCTCTTAATAATCACCTGAGAATAAACATGCTTAAAACGTCAACAAAAATGTTGGTGAGTTATAGGTTTAACCTATATATATCAAATCATAATAATAGACCACAAGATTTCATATTTCAATACACATCCCATACATAGAGATAAAAATCATTCATATGGTGAACACCTGGTAACCGACATTAACAAGATGCATATATAAGAATATCCCCATCATTCCGGGACACCCTTCGGATATGATATAAATTTCGAAGTACTAAAGTATCCGATACTTTGGATGGGGTTTGTTAGGTCCAATAGATCTATCTTTAGGATTCGCGTCAATTAGGGTGTCTGTTCCCTAATTCTTAGATTACCAGACTTAATAAAAATGGGCATATTCGATTTCGATAATTCAACCATAGAATGTAGTTTCACATACTTGTGTCTATTTTGTAAATCATTTATAAAACCTGCATGTATTCTCATCCCAAAAATATTAGATTTTAAAATTGGACTATAACTCACTTTCACAGATTTTTACTTCATCGGGAAGTAAGACTTAGCCACTGGTTGATTCACGAACCTATAACAATATATACATATATATCAAAGTATGTTCAAAATATATTTACAACACTTTTAATATATTTTGATGTTTTAAGTTTATTAAGTCAGCTGTCCTCGTTAGTAACCTACAACTAGTTGTCCACAGTTAGATGTACAGAATTAAATCGATAAATATTATCTTGAATCAATCCACGACCCAGTGTATACGTATCTAAGTATTGATCACAACTCAAACTATATATATTTTGGAATCAACCTCAACCCTGTATAGCTAACTCCAACATTCACATATAGAGTGTCTATGGTTGTTCCGAAATATATATAGATGTGTCGACATGATAGGTCGAAACATTGTATACGTGTCTATGGTATCTCAAGATTACATAATATACAATACAAGTTGATTAAGTTATGGTTGGAATAGATTTGTTACCAATTTTCACGTAGTTAAAATGAGAAAAATTATCCAATCTTGTTTTACCCATAACTTCTTCATTTTAAATCCGTTTTGAGTGAATCAAATTGCTATGGTTTCATATTGAACTCTATTTTATAAATCTAAACAGAAAAAGTATCGGTTTATAGTCGGAAAAATAAGTTACAAGTCATTTTTGTAAAGGTAGTCATTTCAGTCGAAAGAACGACGTCTAGATGACCATTTTAGAAAACATACTTCCACTTTGAGTTTAACCATAATTTTTGGATATAGTTTCATGTTCATAATAAAAATCATTTTCTCAGAATAAAAACTTTTAAATCAAAGTTTATCATAGTTTTTAATTAACTAACCCAAAACAGCCCGCGGTGTTACTACGACGGCGTAAATCCGGTTTAACGGTGTTTTTCGTGTTTCCAGGGTTTAAATCATTAAGTTAGCATATCATATAGATATAGAACATGTATTTAGTTGATTTTAAAAGTCAAGTTAGAAGGATTAACTTTTGTTTGCAAACAAGTTTAGAATTAATTAAACTATGTTCTAGTGATTACAGGTTTAAACCTTCGAATAAGATAGCTTTATATGTATGAATCGAATGATGTTATGAACATCATTACTACCTTAAGTTCCTTGGATAAACCTACTGGAAAAGAGAAAAAATGGATCTAGCTTCAACGGATCCTTGGATGGCTCGAAGTTCTTGAAGCAGAATCATGACACGAAAACAAGTTCAAGTAAGATCATCACTTGAAATAAGATTGTTATAGTTATAGAAATTGAACCAAAGTTTGAATATGATTATTACCTTGTATTAGAATGATAACCTACTGTAAGAAACAAAGATTTCTTGAGGTTGGATGATCACCTTACAAGATTGGAAGTGAGCTAGCAAACTTGAAAGTATTCTTGATTTTATGAAACTAGAACTTTTGAAATTTATGAAGAACACTTAGAACTTGAAGATAGAACTTGAGAGAGATCAATTAGATGAAGAAAACTGAAGAATGAAAGTGTTTGTAGGTGTTTTTGGTCGTTGGTGTATGGATTAGATATAAAGGATATGTAATTTTGTTTTCATGTAAATAAGTCATGAATGATTACTCATATTTTTGTAATTTTATGAGATATTTCATGCTAGTTGCCAAATGATGGTTCCCACATGTGTTAGGTGACTCACATGGGCTGCTAAGAGCTGATCATTGGAGTGTATATACCAATAGTACATACATCTAAAAGCTGTGTATTGTACGAGTACGAATACGGGTGCATACGAGTAGAATTGTTGATGAAACTGAACGAGGATGTAATTGTAAGCATTTTTGTTAAGTAGAAGTATTTTGATAAGTGTATTGAAGTCTTTCAAAAGTGTATAAATACATATTAAAACACTACATGTATATACATTTTAACTGAGTCGTTAAGTCATCGTTAGTCGTTACATGTAAGTGTTGTTTTGAAACCTTTAGGTTAACGATCTTGTTAAATGTTGTTAACCCAATGTTTATAATATCAAATGAGATTTTAAATTATTATATTATCATGATATTATCATGTATGAATATCTCTTAATATGATATATATACATTAAATGTCTTTACAACGATAGTCGTTACATATATGTCTCGTTTAAAAATCATTAAGTTAGTAGTCTTGTTTTTACATATGTAGTTCATTGTTAATATACTTAATGATATGTTTACTTATCATAGTATCATGTTAACTATATATATATCCATATATATGTCATCATATAGTTTTTACAAGTTTTAACGTTCGTGAATCACCGGTCAACTTGGGTGGTCAATTGTCTATATGAAACATATTTTAATTAATCAAGTCTTAACAAGTTTGATTGCTTAACATGTTGGAAACATTTAATCATGTAAATATCAATCTCAATTAATATATATAAACATGGAAAAGTTCGGGTCACTACACCGAACATCATACATCAACACATAACGAAGTATTGATTCATAATTTCAATGTCATTAAAGAAATACTGCGTAAAAGTTATGTAATTTTTAAAGCCTTTAGGAATTATTCAATTCTAGTTTCAAGCGTAAATCAAATGAGTTTAATTTAACATTAACTCATTAAAGCTATGTTACATCTGAAGAAAATATACATATATATATATGTTCATAAAGACTGTAATAAAATTCTTTTGTACAAAATATTAATTGTGAAATTTTTTTTAACAGGTAGGTAATACCCGAGAGATATATAAATTCACAATTAATATGTTACATTCTTCGAATCTAATTCAGCAAATCATCCATTATACTCCCTACTTTCACAACAATATACATTCTTTTATAGAAATCAAAACAACCATACTCATTCAAAATTTAATTACATATTCTGATTTTGAAATCTCAAAATTCAACTTGAGATATGACCAAAATCATCACTCTTAGATCCTTACATCTTTCATAAGCTATATTTTGACTTCAAAACTGTGTTAGAACATCAAATGTATGTTAAAGATTACAATCTGTGTTCAAACCCTTCGAAAATTTCTGAAGATACTTCGAATGATGAGCAATCGAGATGATCCAACCACATGTTAACCACAGTTATGTACCCGAAAAACTCTTGAAACCAAAGTAAAAGTTTAAACAACGTATCCACGTCAGATTCTTTGGCATTTATTAGCAAAAATAACTTTGTGACTCCTATTCAAAGTAGCCAGTTTTGTCACAGCTCCAGCAAGTCAACTTCAACTTTTCAGTCAGACTAACCTTATTATAACCTTGAGATATACACCATCGTTACTAGGAAACCTTTTACATTCCACCACATTATTAGCAGATGTACCAACAACTTCATTATCCTTTGACTTTAGCCTCTCCAAAAAGTCATTATAATTATTCATTGAAACCCCATCATTTACTCATTCGCATCTTGTAATGAGAATTGCCATACGAATCATTGGAAATTAGCAATCAGTATTTTGAAATCTCGCAGCATGTCTACGCCAACAGTTATATGTGTATATATAACGTCTATCTTCTGGACTTAATTTGAATGTAAAGTTTCTGAAAAACACTCCGAACTACGAATTGGTTCTCCGAAAAAAGAAAAAAAAAGCTGATGAAGCAGCAAAAACTATAAACGACTTTAAACGGTAAAAGCTGGATGATAATGATGAAGTGTGCTGGCAAAGCGCAGAAAAAGAGAAGTTTTGGAACTGGAAAACGGATTGAGCAAAGTAGGAAGGAGGATGTGGACAAATTACAAAGACTGAACCTGACTTCAAAGGATCCAAATGATTCAGTATCTGCTGAAGTCATTAACGAATACCTTGCTCCTGACTCTAAACCCCTGTGGACAATATTCTTCATCATCCTCTGATATTAGAAATTCTAAAATATCATCATATCTTTCATTATAAATATCCTCCATATTTCTGAAGATATTTTCTTAATTTTTCTTATTTGAAATCATTTACCTCTTCGCGCTATCTGTATTACATCATAAAAGAAACTATTTTAGTTTCTAAATTCCGAAACATTCAAGTTTAAAATAGGAATATTTTGAAGTAGTGTTGGGAACTGAAGCATGAATTAGTATAATATAATGACACTTGATCAATGTGATTATATTACAGTAAGTCATGCTGAGTTTCTAAATGGAACGTGATGATTCACATATCATAACATCATCATGTGCCATGTTATACGACTCTTGTATTCTATTTAACCTCTAAAATATCAAGAAAATATTTCTTGATGATTCGGCCTTTTCCAAGGTATTCTAGTAATTTGACAAGTCAAGATCGTGCCATCACAATTTCCTTCCTAGAACATTAACAATGTTCATTTCAAAATTCATATCTGTGAATTCTGGACCATTACAAGAGGTGCTTAATCGCAAGAAGAAGAAACAAAAAGACAAAACTCTGAAATAGAAAGTGGGGTATAAATTGCAGCAAATAAAAGAGAGCATTAACTGTGAATGATAATAATTATAAAAGACAGAAGCAGAGACTTTGAAATATAAAGGAACATATAAAGCCCAACGACAAACCAGAAATTATAAACCATATATATCGATGCATATAGCAATATAAAGACACGAGAGAACTAGAAACACTATAAACCCAAGAGTATAGTAGAAGTAAATAGATTCTTCTGGCGGTAGATGAAAAAGAAGAATGACCGATATGAAAGTTAGAAGTATATCGAGAATCAGAACTGGATGGAACATATTGATGAATACTTTAAAATATGAGTTGGGGGGGAAAGAATAGAAGGTGATGAAACATGACTAGGAACTTAGAAATCAACAGATTTAACTCACACAATGGCGGAACAAGTGAATCAAACCCTCTAGTGAATAGGTTAAGTTTTTTTTTTGATTAATTTAGTCAAACCACAACTAAATCAAGTATAATTAGATCAACACCTAGAGCTATTATTCACCACCTGGGTGATTTGGACTGATAGAGAATCGGAGGAGCTCACTAGATCTGAGTGTGTGTAACAAATGAGAGGCTTAACCTAAAATGAACAACATAAGACTTTATATACCCCTGTTGTTGACTCACCCATATGATTCATTCATCACACGTACGAGTTGGCTTCCTCAGCTGTACGGGTGATCACTCACTCGTGTCTTCTCATTTAGGTTGTAATTGTGACTTAGCTCAGCATCAACCGTGCGTATGAGCCTGTCAGCCGTACTAGTGAGGCTTCACTCATACGTCTGACTAAGTCTAACATAGTCAAACATCTAAATCTCATTCCTGCAGTTCCTGTAACCACATACAAACACGGATAGGATAATAACGAGCAATCATGGTGGCCTGTAAACTGTTGTACCCGTAATGGACATGGGTAGATGTCTAGGGACTTGCATAAAATGCATCAACAGAAGGTGTGAGTTGTAAGGAAACGAAGGAGGTGAATTTATAAGAAAATCTCTGATAGAACAATTAAAATGGACGATTGCATTTAAAGCGGATCCTAATTCCCTTGATTACCGGAGAGTCAAATCTTATTAAGAAGATTTTCTTCAAATCCCTTGAAATCTGGGAATAAATCATATCTACGTCAAATGATAAGATGAATCTACACTTACTCATTTCACTCTTCTATGTTAGCTTCATTCGTACTCTTCATATAAATGAATTGTTTATCCAAATTATTCGCTGATGATAAAACTCTAATTTTCAGCCCGTATGCATCATGAAAACATACTTAATATCATTCACAACCTTTCCACTCAAATTTCGGGACGAAATTTCTTTAACGGGTAGGTACTGTGACAACCCGGAAATTTCCAACCAAATTTAAACTTTAATCTTTATATGTTTCCGACACGATAAGCAATATTTGTTAAGTTAAATTTCAAGAATTTTAAACTATGTTCATACATTCATTCAACCTCGACCAAGTTCCAACGATTCACGAACCACTAAACGAATATGATTATATATGTATATGTGTATATATATTATAACTTGAAACGTAAACAAAATATTAGATTAAATACTTTATATGATTGTATCTGTTTCAAAATGTTTATCAATGGAATTAGAAGATAAGATCAAATGATTGAATTATCAGATATTTTGAATTATGATTACAAGTCTCTGTTGAAAGGCCCACGTTGATTCGAGAAATCTTTCCATTTTAACAATATTCGGAAAATGGTAAAGTGATTCATAAATAAGAACAAATTGTCAATCATTGAGAACTAGACAAAGGATAGTGGAAGATTGAATCTCATAAAGACTCGATTGATCTATTTAGTTTCAAACGTACAAAATGTTTTCAGTTTAAAAAGAACTTTATTATTAAAACGTATTTAACTTTTATAAATATCTAGAACCACTTTTGACAACTCATTACTTAACTAGTATGATAAAGATAACGATATTTATATTTTATTTTATTAAATATATATAACGATTTAAATTAATATTATATATATTTATACGCGTATTATACGTACATAGTTTTATACTTTTAATATACTTAAACTTTACCTTTACTTTATTTTTACTTTACTTTAACTTTAATAATTCACTTTAATAATTCATACTTTAATAATTTACTTTAATAATACATACTTTAATAATTCACTTTAATAATTCATACTTTAATAATTCACTTTAATAATTCAAAAATCTATTATAAATAGAATTCAATAGGTTTCATTATTTCATAGAAACTTGAAAATATTTTTCTCTAAACTCTCTCAATCGATTTACATATATATATTTACTCCGTATTATTTCAAGATATTATTAGTATACATAAAATATTACGACGGAGTGCTGTCCGAGTGATTTCGAAATTGTTTTTCGAGTAGGATAGGATTAAGGAAATTATGGGTTATAGCTATGGAGGTGATTGAGTATGGTTCATGGGTATGCTCGTGAGGTCAATATAGTGTTTATCATTTCCGTTGCGTCTACGTACCTTTCCTGCAATATTGAATCTCAATATTGATACGTGAGTACTCATAATTTAACTTTTACATACTAATAGTGTATCCCTGACTAGTACTCGAGTATTTAGGATTATGCATGCTTGTACTTTTGATATTGCCCTCAGATAGGTTAGGTTGAATCTTGAATTAGTTACACTTGCGGTTGAGATAAGGTATAAGATATGCATGTCCTTGGAAAGCTAGCGAAAAATTAAGAACTTTTCCTTTAGATATCGAATGGTTTCGATGAATGGATTAGAAGTTATAATCAATTGAATTTTCGATATTTTTATTAAAAATGATTATTATTATCGTCGTTTTTATCGTCGTTCTAGTTTTATCTTATTATTATCATTATTATTATATTTATCAATAAAAGGGATTTATCATTAAAAATTGTTATTTTTTTATTATTATTACTATCGTTATTATCGTTAAAGTTATAATTAGTATTATTATTATTATCCAATTATTATTATTATTATTATTATTATTATTATTATTATTATTATTATTATTATTATTATTATTATTATTATTATTAGTATTATTATTATTATTATCATTATTAATATATATATCATTATTTAAAAATGGTTATTGTTATTGTTATTATTATTATTACTATATTATCATTAATATAATTATTAGTATTATCGTTAATAATGTTATAGTAACTATCATTATTAATATTAGTGTAATTAAAACAAATATTTGTAACACCTAATTATTTTGATTACTATTATTATCATTAATATGAACACGATATAAAAGACGATTAAAAGATATTAAACCAACTGATTAGGAAATATTGAGTAAGAGTATCATGATGAAATTAAAATATTATAAGATATTGATTTAGATAAAATTATCGTTCTTATTATTTTTATCATTACTATTATTATTAAAAGTATCGTTAGTATTAAAACTATCATTTTAACAAAAATTATCATTTTAATAGAAATGTCATTGTTACTATAAAATATCATTATTATTATTATTATTTTAAATAGAATTATTATTTTAAAGATAATATTAAAAATTATCGTAAATATTAAAGTTATCATAATTAGAATTATCGTTTTATCATAATGTCATCTTAGTAATTATAAATATTGATATTTTTATAATAATAATTATTATTACAAAATAATACAACTTTTACTTACTATCATTATAGATATTATTTTATCAAATAAATATGTGATACAAACATATTTTACTACGTGTAATAACTTACTTTAATAATTCCTATCATATTATCTTTATGATATTAAATGAACCCTATAAATTTTAATACTAAATATATATAAAAGTATATTTTATTATATAAATTTAATATAAAATTTTATTTATTAATAAATAAATTATATTATTTACTCTAATAAATCTTTTAAAAATATTTAAAAATATAAAACGACGATATTTAAACTATATATTAATCATGTATAGATTTTTGGAAATTATTTTGAGTCATATTTACTTTTGTTGACTTTTGCATATTAGTCTCGAGCATTAGGATTGTGGTACACTATGACTTGACCTAATTTGTTAGACAAATATTGACCAACACATAAATATATATAATTAATTTAGGTTCGTGAATCCGAGGCTAACCTTGCACTTGTTCAATGACGTTATATGTATTTTTACTACGAAATACAGTATGGTGAGTTTCATTTGCCTTTTTACCCTTTATATTTTTGGGACTGAGAATACATGCGCTTTTATAAATGTTTGACAAAATAGACACAAGTAATTGAAATTACATACTATGGTTGAATTATCGAAATCGAATATGCCCCTTTTTATTAAAGTCTGGTAATCTAAGAATTAGGGAACAGACACCCTAATTGACGCGAATCCTAAAGATAGATCTATTGGGCCTAACAAACCCCATCCAAAGTACAGGATGCTTTAGTACTTCGAAATTTATATCATGTCCGAAGGAGGATCCCGGAATGATAGGGGATATTCTTATATGTATCTAGTTAATGTCGGTTACCAGGTGTTCACCATATCAATGATTATTTTTGTCTCTATGCATGGGACGTATATTTATGAGAACTGGAAATGAAATTCTTGTGGTCTATTAAAATGATGGAAATAAATGATTATGATAAACTAATGAACTCACCAACCTTTTGGTTGACACTTTAAAGCATGTTTATTCTCAGGTATTAAAGAAATCTTCCGCTGTGCATTTGCTCATTTTAAAGATATTACTTGGAGTCTTTCAAAGCATATTTCGAAGAACGTTGCATTCGAGTCATTGAGTTCATCAAAGATTATTATTAAATCAATTTATAGTTGGATAGTGGATATTATGAAATGTTATGCATGCCTGTCAATTTTCGATGTAAAGAAAGTTTGTCTTTTAAAAACGAATGCAATGTTTGTAAAATGTATCATATAGAGGTCAAATACCTCGCAATGTAATCAACTATTGTGAATCGTTTATAATGTATATGAAGGGGTCCTTTCATATCATCACACTGTTTATCGTCAGCCTAATCATTAACGAACCATGATCATAATCATTATCATACATCATCTACTGGATCATCCTATTCATTGTTAAGATAAAATTTGTAAGACCAATTTGAAACTTAAAAGGGCCCATGACCCATCATGTTTATGAGCCCAATTTGTATTGCCCCAAGAAGATAAAGTCTGATTATAAATAAAAGGAAGTACACGTGGTTTTCTTCTTGAATTGGTCACCCACTGAATTCGTAACACCTTCACTATGCATCATCACTGTACCATTATCATAAACATCCCATGATCATACTCGCCTCATTCTATCATCATCAACATCATCATTATTGTCATAACATCACATGAAATCATAACATCATCATCAATACTTAATTGTTTTCATAATCATCATCATCTATAACATCCTCTAATCATCTACCTTCGTAATTTCTTCACGGTACAACGTTATTACTACCATCATTTGTTAACAAAAATGTGACGACCTGGGAATTTCCGACCATATTTAAACTTAATCTTTATATTATCCCGACACGATAAGTAAAGTCTGTAATGTTGAGTCTCGAAAATTTTGGAACATATTACATGAATGCATTTACCCTTTGATAATTTCTGGCAATTCACGAATCTCTAATTGTAAACAGAAATATATGTATAGATAATTATATATGTAAATAATTATAAATAATAAATTAAATATATTAATAAACTATTATGGGATTTAAGATAACTTAAACATGTTATTTTGAATATTTAGAGTATATTGAACATAAGTAATTACGAACAGGATATATCAATGTTAACAATGTATCGAATGTATAATGTTATACTTTAGGTTTATCTGCTTCCATATATATATAATTAATATACATAAAGTTGTTATTTAAAACATAATTATATATAGTATACATTTAGGAAATCTATACTTAATTATTAATATATGTATATTAATAAATACTAAAATGTATAAAATTTAATACCTAATATAAATTATTATAGAATGTGTTATATGATATTACATACTCAATAAAATATAATGCAAGTTAAAATATAGTTGTTATATCGTCATTATCACGTCCATTATTGATACTAATATCAATATCAATATTAGTTTTATGTATATAATATAATTGTAAATTGAATATTATCAGTTATTATTATTGCTATTATTAAGTATTAATATTGTTAGTATAATTAGTATTAAAAATTATAAATATAATGATTATTATTATGATTACCATTATTTTTACTTTTATCATTAATTTTATTATTAATATTATTTTGATTTTATTATCATTAATATTGTTATGTTATTAATCCTATTATTATTATTACTAGTAATATTAATTTAATTAATAATATTATTATTATTATACCTATTATTATTATTAGTATTTTTATTATTATATTAATAGAGTTATAATTATAAATTAATTATTTATATTAATTAAAAATAATTTATAAAGACATAAGAGTACTGATTCAGTTTCACATCCCATCCACTTTTATTTTTTATTCTTCTTTTCTCTGTTATTTAATCTCGTGATGTTTGGTCAAATAATCAACACTACAAACCAATAACCAGTTGTTTTCTTTCTTTTATTTTGTGTCTGCTTCAAATAATTTTTTTTAAAACCCTTTCAATTTATATAACTCGAACAAATCAGGATGATAAGAAATCCATTTACCCTTCTACTACCATATTCAATTAGACAGCACCCATCTCAGTGATCTTTCAAGAATCAAACAAAATTATAAAAATATGTATATAAATATATGAAGCCGATACCACTGTTCTTTATCTTTTTGGTCAAATCTCAAATTCGAATTTAACTTCAAAATCTAAGAATGCAGATGTCTTAGGAATCATTCACTCAATCTTTCTCCAAAAGCTCAGGTTTCAATTCTCCATATCGAATAAGAATTTACAAGTCAAAGTTTTAGTTTTAAAAAGTCAAATTTTGTTCTAAAATCAAATTCAAATTCTTGTTAATATGTATGGATCAATTGATGATTCTAGTACATTGTATTGATGATTTAAAAGGTATTTCATTTAGACAACAATGTCTCAAGACGATCCAAATGCAAAATCAATTTTTTTTCCTATCCCCATTCGTCGAACAGCACAGGGGCTGTATCAGCCTTTTTTTTATTTTATTTTATTTTTCAATTAATTTAAAACGCTGGTATTAATTTGTTATAATTAAATTGATGTATTTATGTATTTATTTTGTTGTTGGCGTTCTTTTAGTCGATCAGAGATAAGAGGAAAGGAAGATAGAAAAACAACACTAGTTAAATACTTTTAGGCTGGGGATAATTCAGAAAAAACAGAAACAGAGGGAAGGTTAGGAGTGTTTGTATGAAACGAGAGGTCCCGGGTTCGAACCCGGGCAGCAAAATTTGTTTGTTTTTAAAGCCTGGATGCATTAAGGTAGTCTTTTTTTATTTTAGATTTATTATTATTATTATTATTATTATTATTATTATTATTATTATTATTATTATTATTATTATTATTATTATTATTATTAAGTTTATTGTTATTATTATTGCTAGTTATGATTATAATTGTTATTATTATGATTATTATTGTTATTGTTCCTAGTAATATTGTAATTATTATTATAAGTAGCATAATTGTTATTATTATTATTATCATAACTATAATTATTATTAAAATTATTAATATTAACAATAAGATTATTATTATTTTTATTACTAATATTATTATAAGTATTATTATTATTTTGGATTAGTATTAGTATCATTACCATAAATTATTATTATTACAAGATTATTAATATTTATCATCGCTATTATTATTATAAGTATTATTACGAATAGGATTATTTTTATTATTGTTGGTATAAAGATAATACGAACTATTATAATTATCATTAACATTAGTATTAGTATCATTTTAGAATTTTTATTATTATTAATAACAAAAGTATTATTATCAAGATTATCATTTGTAATAAGATTGTTATAATAATTATTATCATTAAGTATTATGTATCAAAATTATTATTTTTATTATCACTATTATTAAACTTTTTATTAAAAACTACTGTAATTATCATATGAGATTTATTATTGAAAACAATCATTAATATTAAAACTATCATTTTTTTCAAACAGATAAATATTTTGTACATAAAAATATACTTATAATATATACTATACTTATATTAAAATTTCACATAACTATATATATCAAACCTACTAAGATTGATTATACAAACACTTACAAATAACAAACTATTGATTTTTAATTATAACATTAAACAAGTATGTATATAAATATAGATATATTAATATGACTATATAAATATTAACTATTTTGAATATATACACAAATTAAATATACATAAGGTATAAATTAAGAATATAATAAATAAATTGGTTCAGTTACGATTAAATGTTTTAATATATATATATATATATCTACCAATGATATAGGTTCGTGAATCCGAGGCCAACCCTTCCTTGTTCAGTGTTGCCAAATGTATTTTTACTACAAAATACATTAGGTGAGTTTCATTTACCTTTTTACCCTTTATATTTTTGGGCTGAGAATACATGCGCAATTTTTATAAATGTTTTACGAAATAGACACAAGTAATTGAAACTACATTATATGGTTGAATTATCGAAATTGAATATGCCCTTTTTATTAAGTCTGGTAATCTAAGAATTAGGGAACAGACACCCTAATTGACGCGAACTCTAAAGGTAGATCTATCGGGCCCAACAAGCCCCATCCAAAGTACCGGATGCTTTAGTACTTCGAAATTTATATCATGTCCGAAGGAGGATCCCGGAATGATGGGGATATTCTTATATGTATATTGTGAATGTCGGTTACCAGGTGTTCAATCCATATGAATGATATTTTTGTCTCTATGCATGGGACGTATGTTTATGAGAAATGGAAATATTAATTCTTGTGGTCTATTAAAATTATGAAACGATTATTTATGTTAAACTAATGAACTCACCAACCTTTTAGTTGACACTTTAAAGCATGTTATTTCTCATGTACGAAAGAAATCTTCCACTGTGTAATTGTTCATTTTAAAGATATTACTTGGAGTCATTCATGACATATTTCAAAAGACGTTGCACTCGAGTCGTTGAGATCATCAATATTATTATTAAATCAATTATAGTTAGATATATTATAAAATGGTATGCATGCCGTCAATTTTCGTTGTAATGAAAGATTGTCTTTTCAAAAACGAATGCAATGTTTGTAAAATGTATCATATAGAGGTCAAGTACCTCGCGATGTAATCAACTGTTGTGAATTGTTTATAATCGATATGGACTTCGTCTGGATGGATTAGGACGGGTCGTTTCAAGAAACACAGAGTAACTAATAGTAGTAATATAAAGTGGGTTGTGTGGTGGTGGTTACCTTCAAAAAATAGGAGAATAACGGCAATAACACTGCAGTATTGCAGCAGCAAGAAATGAGTGATGTAACAATGGTTTTAAGTGGTTTTTGTTGAGTATATTTCAAATATCAACAAGCTTTTACAGTGTAGCAACAGTACACTAGTTCAATAGTAGCACAACAGTAACAGTAATCTGATGAGTTCAATGGTTTTCGAAAATTTGAATTGGTAGCTGTGGGGTTTGAATTCGAACATGAAATAATCGCTGTAGCAGCAGCATAACAACAACCATTTACGACTTATGATGGTTTCTGGGTTTGTTCGACAAAGAATACAATAGTGAGAAAGAGAGAGAGGAGAGAGGTGGTGAAGTGGTGGAAGCCGGCTGTGGTTCACGGTGGTGGTGAAGGTGGCCGTGAGGTGATGGGTTACCGGAGATGGTGGTGGTCGAACATGGTTGCTGTGTGATTCTCGGATGATATGCATAACATATATGCATATATATATATATATATATATATATATATATATATATATATATATATATATATATATATATATATATATGAGTTATATATAAATATACTATTAAATTAATATTAATTATTAATTAATAATAATAATGCATGATTCATAAAGGAAGCACAGTAAATTCGAATAGTAATCTCACATTAGCAGGCGTTTAATTTAACTTACTCTACCGACGGTTTTCACGGACTGTGTATCGTACGAAATTAGTGGCGGGTAAAAGTGTTCAGAAAAATCCCATATTTTTAAATTAACTATATTTATTTATTTTGGTCATTATGGGATAAAATTCGGGCATTAACTATTGAATAAAAATTACATTAATTATCCACTCCCAATTCCAAGTAAAATATAAAAAGTTTTAAAATTCAACAAATAGTTCCTAAATATATTTTTAATAAGCCTAAAATTTATAGAACTCATTTTCGTATTACCGTTTATTTTAAAATTACATAAGTTTGAATTTAACTTGTATAATATCAATCGGAACATCAAATGAGTGTTACAATCTTTTAATTTTTTTTTAATATACTTTGTTTATATATAGAGATATATTTTAAATAATAATTATTATAACATCCTATTTTTATTTTATTAATTTTTAATAACAACAACATATAATATTTCAAATTATATTTCTAATTATTATTTATATATATATATATACACACATATCTATTTACAATTAATTGTTCGTGAATCGTCGAGAACAGTCGAAGGTCAATTGAATATATGAAACAGTTCAAAATTTTTGAGACTCAATATTACAGACTTTGCTTATCGTGTCGGAAACATATAAAGATTAAGTTTAAATTTGGTCGGAAATTTCCGGGTCGTCACAGCAATTTGACCTCTATATGATACATTTTACAAACATTGCATTAGTTTTTAAAAGACAACCTTTCATTACATCGAAAGTTGACAGGCATGCATACCATTTCATAATATCCAAACTATAAATGATTTAATCTGTCATTTACTTAATAATAATCTTTATTGAACTCAACGACTTGAATGCAATGACTTTTGAAATATGCCAAGAATGACTCCAAGTAATATCTTTAAAATGAGCAAATGCACAGCGGAAGATTTCTTTCATACCTGATGTAGTGACCCAACTTTTCCATGTTTATATATATTAATTGAGATTGATATTTACATGATTAAATGTTTCCAACATGTTAAGCAATCAAACTTGTTAAGACTTGATTAATTGAAATACGTTTCATATAGACAATTGACCACCCAAGTTGACCGGCGATTCACGAACGTTAAAACTTGTAAAAACGACATGACGATATATATATGGATATACATGAGATTATGATAAGTAAGTATCTCCATAAGTATATTAATAATGAGTTATATACATATAAACAAGACTACTAACTTAAGGATTTCGAAACGAGACATATATGTAACGATTATCGTTGTAGCGACATTTAAATGTATATATATCATATTAAGATATATTAATATATCATAATATCATGATAATATAATAATTTAACATCTCATTAGATATAATAAACAATGGGTTAACAACATTAATTGAGATCGTTAACTTAAAGGTTTCAAAACAACACTTACATGTAACGACTAATGATGACTTAACGATTAAGTTAAAATGTATATACATGTAGTGTATTTAGATGTATTAAAATACTTTTGGAAGACTTCAAGACATATATCAAAACACTCATACTTAACGAAAATGGTTACAGTTACTTTCCCATTCTTTTCTTTCATCAAGAATTCTAGTCGTATTTTTACCCGTATTATACACAGCTTCAAAACGTACTTACTATGGGTATATACCAATAGGAACTAGCATGGGATTCCACTCTTGATTATGTCATGTATGACTAATCAATTTTAACTTCTAAGATGAGCTAGTCAACTAACTAGAACTTCTTTTAACCCCACTCACCACTCACCAATTACCACTCATCATTCACTCCATTTCACTTCCAATTCTCTTTCTAATTCTCTCTCAACACACCCACACTATTATGAACGTATTTTTCCAGTAGTTAATCATCATCTTCATCAAAAACCACTTCAAGAATCAAGCTATAATCATCATAGGAAGAACACTTCAAGAACACTTCAAAAATCCCTTCAAGTTTACTAATTTACTTCCAAGCTTTCTAATCCATTCCAAGTAATCATCTAAGATCAAGAAACCTTTGTTATATACAGTAGGTTATCTTTCTTATTCAAGGTAATATTCATATTCAAACTTTGATTCAATTTCTATAACTATAAACTATCTTAATTCGAGTAAAAATCTTACTTGAACTTGTTTTTGTGTCATGATCCTACTTCAAGAACTTTCAAGCCATCCAAGATCCTTTGAAGCTAGATCATTTCTTGTCACTTCCAGTAGGTTTACCTACTAAACTTGAGGTAGTAATGATGTTCATAACATCATTCGATTCATATATATAAAACTATCTAATTCGAAGGTTTAAACTCGTAATCACTAGAACATAGTTTAGTTAATTCTAAACTTGTTCGCAAACAAAAGTTAATCCTTCTAACTTGACTTTTAAAATTAACTAAACACATGTTCTATATCTATATGATATGCTAACTTAATAATTTAAAACCTGGAAACACGAAAAACACCGTAAAACCGGATTTACGCCGTCGTAGTAACACCGCGGGCTGTTTTGGGTTAGTTAATTAAAAACTATGATAAACTTTGATTTAAAAGTTGTTATTCTGAGAAAATGATTTTTATTATGAACATGAAACTATATCCAAAAATTATGGTTAAACTCAAAGTGGAAGTATGTTTTCTAAAATGGTCATCTAGACGTCGTTCTTTAGACTGAAATGACTACCTTTACAAAAATGACTTGTAACTTATTCTTCCAACTATAAACCTATACTTTTTCTGTTTAGATTCATAAAATAGAGTTCAATATGAAACCATAGCAATTTGATTCACTCAAAACGGATTTAAAATGAAGAAGTTATGGGTAAAACAAGATTGGATAATTTTTCTCATTTTAGCTACGTGAAAATTGGTAACAAATCTATTCCAACCATAACTTAATCAACTTGTATTGTATATTATGTAATCTTGAGATACCATAAACACGTATACAATGTTTCAACCTATCATGTCGACACATCTATATATATTTCGGAACAACCATAGACACTCTATATGTGAATGTTGGAGTTAGCTATACAGGGTTGAGGTTGATTCCAAAATATATATAGTTTGAGTTGTGATCAATACTGAGATACGTATACACTGGGTCGTGGATTGATTTAAGATAATATTTATCGATTTATTTCTGTACATCTAACTGTGGACAACTAGTTGTAGGTTACTAACGAGGACAGCTGACTTAATAAACTTAAAATATCAAAATATATTAAAAGTGTTGTAAATATATTTTGAACATACTTTAATATATATGTATATATTGTTATAGGTTCGTGAATCAACAGTGGCCAAGTCTTACTTCTCGACGAAGTAAAAATCTGTGAAAGTGAGTTATAGTCCCACTTTTAAAATCTAATATTTTTGGGATGAGAATACATGCAGGTTTTATAAACGATTTACAAAAATAGACACAAGTACGTGAAACTACATTCTATGGTTGAATTATCGAAATCGAATATGCCCCTTTTTATTAAGTCTGGTAATCTAAGAATTAGGGAACAGACACCCTAATTGACGCGAATCCTAAAGATAGATCTATTGGGCCTAACAAACCCCATCCAAAGTACCGGATGCTTTAGTACTTCGAAATTTATATCATATCCGAAGGGTGTCCCGAAATGATGGGGATATTCTTATATATGCATCTTGTTAATGTCGGTTACCAGGTGTTCACCATATGAATGACTTTTATCTCTATGTATGAGATGTGTATTGAAATATGAAATCTTGTGGTCTATTGTTACGATTTGATATATATAGGTTAAACCTATAACTCACCAACATTTTTGTTCACGTTTAAAGCATGTTTATTCTCAGGTGAATATTAAGAGCTTCCGCTGTTACATACTAAAATAAGGACAAGATTTGGAGTCCATGTTTGTATGATATTGTGTAAAAACTGCATTCAAGAAACTGATTTCGATGTAACATATTTGTATTGTAAACCATTATGTAATGGTCGTGTGTAAACAGGATATTTTAGATTATCATTATTTGATAATCTACGTAAAGCTTTTTAAACCTTTATTTATGAAATAAAGGTTATGGTTTGTTTTAAAAATGAATGCAGTCTTTGAAAAACGTCTCATATAGAGGTCAAAACCTCGCAACGAAATCAATTAATATGGAACGTTTTTAATCAATAAGAACGGGACATTTCACCTGAGAATAAACATGCTTTCAAGTGTCAACTAAAAGGTTGGTGAGTTCATTAGTTTATCATAATCATTCATTTCCATCATTTTAATAGACCACAAGATTTCATATTTTCATTTTTCATAAACATCATGCATGCATATAGCCATCTACGTAAAAATCATTCATATGGATTGAAAACATGATAACCGACATTAACCATAATGCGTAGAATATCCCCACAGACATCGACGTCTGTATAATAATAATCTCGAAATACTAAAGCCATCCATAGATATGAATGGGGGTTGTTAGGCCCAATAGATTTATCTTTAGGATTCGCGTCAATTATGGGCCATTTCCCTAATTCTTAGGTTACCAGACTTGAAGGGAGATATTCGATTTCGATAATCAAACCATAGAATGTAATTTCGATTACTTGTGTCTATTTCGTA
This sequence comes from Rutidosis leptorrhynchoides, assembly GCF_046630445.1. Lineage (NCBI taxonomy): Eukaryota > Viridiplantae > Streptophyta > Magnoliopsida > Asterales > Asteraceae > Rutidosis > Rutidosis leptorrhynchoides. The sequence continues at coordinate 342,871,698 of NC_092336.1, forward strand.
AAACATTTATAAAAGTGCATGTATTCTCAGTCCCAAAAATATATATTTCAAAAGCATTTAAAAAGGGAGCAAATGAAACTCATGATACGATATTTTGTAGTAAAAATATGCATACGACGAAACTGAACAATGCATGGTTGGTCTCGGATTCACGAACCTATATCATTTATATATATTAACACATATAGTTGTAATCGAACAAATTCATATATTATATCTTAAGTTATATATCCTATATACTTACTTTGTATATACATATTTAAAATAATTAATATTTATATAGCTTTATCAATATTAAAAATCCATAACTTGTTATATTAAAATAGTATATTAGATATATTTATATTATTCATTTTAAATAACAAATTAGTATTTACTATTACTACAGTGAGTTTACTTCTATAAATATTAAAATATTTTAATATTATATAGTAATGTTAATAAAAATGATAATACTTATAAAAATAAAAATAATGATATATGTTAATAATGATAATAATAAAAATAATAATGTTAAAAATAAAAATATTGTTAATACTAATAATAATAACTATAAAAATAATGATTTTACTAGTAATAATACTAATATTTATATTAATAACTATAATGATAATAATACTACTACTAGTAATACTAATACTTATGATAATAATAATAATAAAAATTGTAGTGACCCAGAAAATTTTGACTAATTTTAAACCAAACTCTTGATACGATAATATATTTTTGACATGATGAGCAAAGTCTGTAATATTAAGTCTCAAAAATTTTGAACTATTTCATATATTCATTTGACTTACGACCATTCCCGACGATTCACGAACAACTAATTGTAAATAGATACATGTATATTTAAATATATATATATATATATATATATATATATATATATATATAATAATAATTTGAAATATTAATTGAAATATTATATAAGTTAATTGTTGGAAATAAATATGTAAAATAATATGCGATATAATGAAAACTATTATTACAAATGTATGTATATGTATATATAAATATGTATATAAATACTACTTGTAAATATATAAAATAATATTAAATATATTTGTTTAAAAATATATAATATATAATTATGTGATAAAACTTGTTATTTAAAACTGATTATATTTAGAGAGAGAGTAAATGGAAAATGAATGATTTCGAGCTTAATTAGTAAACGTCAGTAACACTCGATTGATGTTTTATTAGTTTTAATATAGATATTGTACATGTTCATGAAGGATTGAAATATAAGTTGGACTGTAAATTGATTACGAAGATTTTAGATTTGTCAAAAATATTTTTATCTTTTTAGTTTAAATTTTAGTACTCCGTACATGTTATTTGGTACAGAAAATAAATAATTACCGAACCTTTTTAATCAGGTTTCAAACAGTTAATGAGTGAAATAATTAAATATATTTAATCTAAAAATTTAGGATTTTTAGGAACACTTTTATATTCTAACTATTTAGCAATGGTCACGATATAACACAGTCCGTGAAAACTGTCGGTAGCATAATCCAATTCAACGACTGTTATAATGTTGAATGTTGTTACATGATCATTTATTAATCAATTATTATTATTATTATATTAACTATTGTACTGTTTTTAGTCTTGATAATATTTATCTAATCTATATTTTTATGTATATATGCATAGATATAACATGTACTGCATTCTTAAAAGAACCAAATATTCCCTTCTTCGTACTCCTTCTCTTTGGTGTCGGTAGCCACCATCATAGCCACCAAGGCCGCCATTACCACACCCAAAATCACCGGAGAACCGCCATCACTACTATTTCTCTATCTCTCTCTCTCTCCTCTCTCTCATATAATTCGGTTTTTATTTAGAACCTTCACCCACCATCACCCAAACCAAACACTATGAACTGTCATTTGTTCTCTATTAAACGTAAGACTAAAACGAAACCAAACCCGTTTGTGCTGCTACAATTCTCTACCTTTCTGTTTTTTCAATAACAACCCAGTTAAATCGTCACCAACGAAACCACCTTGAAACTCATCATCATCGAAACACACCATCGTTTTATATATATTTTTTTCTTCGTTACAAGATCGAAACCCATCAAGTCTTACTCCAACTACTGTGTTGTTTCTGTTTTGGTTTGTTTCAAACCCCACACCCAGTAAGCCACTATTACTATATGCATAATTCTGTTTCCTTTGTTAGTTACCAACATCAACTCAAACAACCCTTACTGCTACATAGCCCTATTCCTATTTTCTGAAAACAGTAAACGTGAAAGAGGAAGAAGCCAAAAGCAAACCATAGAACCTATGATTATTACTACTGTTTACTACTGCACCTGCTATGTACCTGCTTCGATTTTCTATTGGGTTTGAAGATAATAAAATATGATGATTATGAAAAACGTTAATGAAGTGAAGATACTGTATGATATTGGCTCAATTGATGATGGTATGTAGTCATGATGAAGAATGAGTGATGATCATGATGATATTGATAAACGAAAGAGACGATGAATAGTGCAATAGATGATGGCGAGGATAATGAAGATTAATGATGATAACTGTTAAGATGATGATGACGAGGAACGATAATGAAGAAGATGATTATATGATGGGTGTGATTTTAATGATGTTGATTGATGATGACTGACGATGAATCAAAAACCCAACTGTTGTTTTCCTGTTTGCAGTCAGACCTGCCTATTCCTTTTCGCGTTTAAGAAGAATAAGAAACCGATTATTTTTTTTTATTAATGAATTTGGGCTTCGGTTTTTAAAATAATTGAGTTTGTGTAATTTGCTGTTGGGCCGAGGCATATTGGGTCGGGTACTGGCTATATTAGTTGGGCCGAGATCATCATAGGGTTGATGTTGTTGTCCGATGAAAGAAGATGGAGGAGGAAATCGGTGCTCATGGGTTAAATAAATTAGGTGTCTTATTAAATTAGTAAAACACGAAACACTTGGGTGGTTAGGGATGTTATTGTTATCCGGGAGGTCATGGGTTCGAGTCTCGCCGGTTTCGTTCTTTTTATTGAGCTTTTCTTCAAGGTTGTAACTTTTTTATTATTATTATTATTATTATTATTATTATTATTATTATTATTATTATAATTATTATTATTTTTATTATTATTATTATTATTATTATTATTATTATTATTATTATTATTATTATTATTATTTATCACCTATTATTATTATTATTATTAAGATTATAGTAATTATAATTATTATTAATATTGTTAATACTAATATTATTATCATTATTTTTATTACTAGTATTATCATTATTATAAGTATTATTATTTACAATATATTATTATTATCATTATTACTACAAATAAGATAGCTAGTATTATTATCAAAAATTAATATTTCATTATGAAACCTAAATATTATTATTATCAACACTGTTTTAGTATTATTAAAATCATAATTTTAACAAACCAAAGGTTATTTATATAAAACAACAACAACAACAACATATATGATAACTATATAAATATTGTATTACTATTTTAAATAAGTAATATATAATTAGTAAATACAAACGGGTTGATTATTATTACATGTTAAGTATACATGCGCTATTTTTACAACTGCTTTATTAAATGCTTTTGAAATATATTTTGAACTGCGATTACTTGAAATGCTTTTATAAATGTTTGACGAGATAGACATAAGCAAAACATTCCTCGAATAAATTATTATGCAGACAGAAGTTTTGCGGATTATTATTAAATTATGTGGATATGATAATTGCCACCATTGAATTATGTGGACATGATAATTTCCACCATTGAATTATGTGGACATGATAATTGCCACCAATTGAAGTGAATGTTATGTATCAAGAGAATGATTTTTACACACAGATTATGTGTATGTTATTTTTGTGCACAAGATATGAGTACGGTTACTAAGATTTATGAAAGATGATTTCGTACACGAGAAAGGTGTACTGTATTTAAAAGATATCGCATGTACATTACAGGTGGGTATAGGATTCGGGCCCATTTGTACCATGCAGGATTTAAATTTTGTGGTCTATCAAAATGATGAATTTTATTGTTTACAATAAATTTATGAACTCACCAACCTTTTGGTTGACACTTTAAAGCATGTTTATTCTCAGGTATGAAAGAAATCTTCCGCTGTGCATTTGCTCATTTTAAAGACATTATTTGGAGTCGATCATCGCAATGGGACCAGATGTTGGTGACTTCGTCCATATGGATTAGGACGGGTCCTTTCAGTTGGTATCAGAGCGGTGGTCTTAGTGTACCAGGTCTTGCATTAGTGTGTCTAACTGTTAGTTGTTTAGATGCATTAGTGAGTCTGGACTTCGACTGTGTCTGCATGTCAAAAGTTTTGCTTATCATTTAGTGTCAAAATTCATTTGCTTATCATCCTTAAAGTCTAGACACGTCTTACTGCCTCTACTGCATAGACAGTGTATAGATAAATTCATATATTAGCGTATCTGTTATTGTTACCTTTGTCTGATAGCTTCCGTAGATTCCTCCGTAACTTATGGGATTTTAGTATTATATATGCATATGTAAATTATGTATTGCAGGGTACTAATCTACATACTATAATCTATTTCTTATCAAAAATCCTTCATCTGATCGTACGAGATGAATCCATCAACCAGTTCGAGTCCCTCAGATTTCGATAGCTATTCCGATAGTTATTCCGACAGCTATTCCGACATGGATGTTCACCTAAGCTCCGAAAGCAGTGTAAATGAAATGGACCAACCAACTATTCATCTTTAATTCTGGATGAATTGAGGATGGGTTCGTAGTCGACTTAATCAATGGAGACGCGAAGACGACGATCCTTTCCACCAACCAAATTCCTCTTGGTAAAGAACCTGAAGCATTTACCGACGAACCTGTCCGAAACACCATTTTCATCCTTATTTCCAGAAAAGCTCGAAATGATGATGTAATATCTACAATTCTAAACCTTATTCATCCGCTCGTTCCGACCGACAATCATCCCGGAGTAATCCAAGAAGTCAATGAACTTCGCGCTCGAGTAATCAATCTGGAGAATATGGTGCAAAATTTACCAGCTTCAACAACATCACCGGCACCAACAGTGCCATCAGTAACATCACCAGTACCATCAACAATCCATGCCTAAACATCCCATTCAGTACCTCGAGTACAATCATCGTTCTATGTATCGTTCTACATCAATTATCTTCGTTCTTCATGGCGATTAAGTAATCTCTAATGTTTTAGAGATTATGTATTCTAGTTATAACGGTAAATCAAATGAGATTAATATTATATTAACTCATTAAATCTATGATTACATCTGAAGAAAATATATATGTAAGTATATTTTCATAAAGATTGTAATTAAAAATTCTTTCGTACAAACTGTTAATGGTGAAAATATTTTAATGAGTAGGTAATACCCGAGGAATATTTAAATTTCACATTAATAAGTTAAACTGTACATTCTTTGAATCTAATTCAACATTCATTCACTATCCTACTTACAACCACCAATATACGTATCCGTTCACCGCAGAATGACCATTTTTATCCAATTTCATATTTGGATTTTGATTTACCAGAATTCAACAAGTGGCATAATGAAGAAAATATTGGACAAAATAAAATTTGTTAGAAACAAACAATTTAACTATGAGAAATTTTGTTAAGAATCCACGCTAACTGTTCCTAGCTAATTGTTCCTAGCTAACTGATTACATTTTATTTATCGCTATTTAATTATCGCAAGTTACATTCTCGCAATTTTATTTATCGTCATTTAATGTCTGTTATTTACTTTACGCACTTTATTTATCGTCATTTAATTTCTGTATTTATTTTACGCACTTTAAATATAGGGACACGTATACAAGGTTTTGACATATCATATCGACGCATATATATATTATTTGGAATAACCATAGACACTCTATATGCAGTAATGATCGAGTTCTCTATACAGGGTTGAGGTTGATTCTATAATACTATATATATTTTGAGTTGTGATCGAGTCTGAGACATGTACACGGGTCACGATACTTATTAATTAATTCGAATATTATATATTAAACTATATATGAATTATTGGACTGTTAACTGTGGACTATCGACTGTGGACTAATAACATTGGACAATTAAAATGAATTAAAATATTGATTATAACATATGAAACTAAACAATTCTTCAAGTTTGCCACTTGATCTCATTTTAAACCTAATTTGTACCTTGACGATTATAATCTGCGTTCAAACCTTTCATGATTCTTGAAGACACCTCAATCGAAAGGATGAACCAACCACACTTACATCTACGGAAGGAAAGATTTATGCGTAAAGTTATGCACCTGAAAACACTCGGAACCTAAGTAAACGTTTAACACGTATCTGTGCTAGCTCCTTTGGCGTTGTTATTACCGAAAATAACTTTACAATCCCTCTTCAAAGTAGCCAATTTTGTCACAACTTCAGCAAATCAACTTCGAATTTCATTCGGATTAGCCTATTATAACATTGATATATAAGTTGCCTGTCGTCATCGTTACCGGGAAACCATTTATATTCCACCACATTATGAGTAAACTTACCAGCAACTTCAATGAATTTGGACTTTCCAAAAAATCATTATATTCATTGAAACCCCATCATGTATTCATCTATACCCTGTAACAATAATTGCTATACCAATTATCGAGAATCAGCAATCAGTATTTCAAATCTCGTAGCCTTTCTACATCAATAGTTATATGTATACATATAACAATTATCTCCTAGAATTACGATCTTCAATTCTAAAATTTTAAAAAGTACCCAGCCTACAAATCAATAATTTGAACTTTGAAAAAGCTGAATGAAGTAGCAGAAACTGTAGACAATCGTAAACTACCTTAATCGTCGGAAGTTGATGATAAAGAATAGTATGTTGGAAAAGCTCAGAAAAGTTGGAACTGGAAAATGGATTGAGCTAACCACGAAGGAGACCAAGGACAAATACAAGGACTATACCCTATATTCAAAGAATCCAGGTAATTCTGGATCCTTTGAAATCTTTAGAGAATATCTTGCTCCGAAGTCATGTTAAATCTTGTGGAGAATCTTTCTTCATCAATCTTCGATCTTAGAAATTCTGAAAATATCATCATAAATATCTTCAATATTCCTGAGGATATTTTCATAACTATTCTTATCCGAAATTAGTTATCTCTTCGTGCTATCGATGTTACATCATAAAAGAAACTATTTTAGTTTCTAAATTCTGAAACCTTCGAGTTTAAAATATGAATGATTTTGAAGTAGTGTTGGGGAGTGAAGCATGAGTTAGTATAATATAATGACACATGATCAACGTAATTATATTACAGTAAGTCATGCTGAGTTTCTAATGAAATGTGATGATTCACAGGCCATAACGTCATCATGTGCCATATTACACGACTCTTACATTTTATCTAATCTATAAACATATCAAGAAACATATTTTCTTGTTAGTTCTATCTTTTCTCTTGATATCTGGTAATTTGCCAAATCAGATCGTGCTACTACCTTTCCTTTCTACCTTGTATATTATGATAATTCGAAACTCCATACCTACGATTTCTGGACCATTACTTGCGAAAAGAAAACAAAAGCATGAAGCTCCGAAATAGAAAGGGGGTATAAATCGCAGCAAATAAGAGAGAGCGTCAACTGTGAATGATAATGATTATAGAAGACGGAAGCAGGGACTCCGAAATATAAAGGAGGATATAAGCTCGATAATAACACATAAATTACAAACCGTGTATATCAATGTTTATCGCAACATAAAGACACGGGAGAATTAAAAACACTATAACCCCAAGGTAATAGTAAAAATAAATAAAATCCTCTTGTGGTAAATGAAAAAGAAGAATGACAGATATGAAAGTTAGGAGTATATCAAGAATCAGAACTAGATGAAGCATATTGATTGATGATTTGGAAGAATGAATTAAAATATAGAAATTGGAAGTGATGGGAAATAATGAAACGGAAGAAGTTCATTTATAGTGAAAATACCAGACAGAGCAATCGAGACAGGTGATCGCATTTAATTATAGAGATCTTATTTCCCATAAATCCCGAAGAATCAGATCTTATAGATTTCAAAGATTTTCTTTAAATCCTTTGATTTCCGAAAATCAATCGTATCCACGTCAAAAGATATGACGAAACATTATTTAATTCATTTCACCATTTTGCGATAGCTTCACTCGTACTCTTCACAAAATCAAATGGTTTTATCTATATTAATCAATAATGATAAAACTCTCTTTATCAACTCATATTCGTCATGAAAATATTTTTATTGTTAGCCATGACCACCTTACTCAAATTTCGGGACGAAATTTCTTTAAAGGGTAGGTACTGTAGTGACCCGGAAAATTTCGACTAATTTTAAACCAAACTCTCGATACGATAATATATTTTTGACACGATGAGCAAAGTCTGTAATATTAAGTCTCAAAAATATTGATCTATTTCATATATTCATTTGATTTACGACCATTCCCGACGATTCACGAATAACTAATTCTAAATAGATACATGTATATATATATATATATATAATTTGAAATATTAATTGAAATAATATATGAGTTAATTGTTAGAAATAAATATGTAAAATAATATGCGATATAATGAAAACTATTATTACAAATGTATGTATATGTATATATAAATATGTATATAAATACTACTTGTAAATATATAAAATAATATTAAATATATTTGTTTAAAAATATATAATATATAATTATGTGATAAAACTTGTTATTTAAAACTGATTATATTTAGAGAGAGAGTAAATGGAAAATGAATGATTTCGAGCTTAATTAGTAAACGTCAGTAACACTCGGTTGATGTTTTGTTAGTTTTAATATAGATATTGTACATGTTCATGAAGGATTGAAATAAAAGTTGGACTGTAAATTGATTACGAAGATTTTAGATTTGTCAAAAATATTTTTATCTTTTTAGTTTAAATTTTAGTACTCCGTACATGTTATTTGGTACAGAAAATAAATAATTACCGAACCTTTTTTATCAGGTTTCAAACAGTTAATGAGTGAAATAATTAAATATATTTAATCTAAAAATTTAGGATTTTTAGGAACACTTTTATATTCTAACTGTTTAGCAATAGTCACGATATAACACAGGCCGTGAAAACTGTCGGTGGCATAATCCAATTCAACGACTGTTATAATGTTGAATGTTGTTACATGATCATTGATTAATCAATTATTATTATTATTATTATATTAATTATTGTACTGTTTTTAGTCTTGATAATATTTATCTAATCTATATTTTTATGTATATATGCATAGATATAACATGTACTGCATTCTTAAAAGAACCAAATATTCCCTTCTTCGTACTCCTTCTCTTTGGTGTCGGTAGCCACCATCATAGCCACCAAGGCCACCACTACCACACCCACAATCACCGGAGAACCGCCATCACTACTATTTCTCTGTCTCTCTCTCCTCTCTCTCTCTCATATAATTCAGTTTTTATTTAGAACCTTCACCCACCATCACCCAAACCAAACACTATGAACTGTCATTTGTTCTCTATTAAACGTAAGACTAAGACGAAACCAAACCCGTTTGTGCTGCTACAATTCTCTACCTTTCTGTTTTGTTCAATAACAACCCAGTTAAACCGTCACCAACGAAACCACCTTGAAACTCATCATCATCGAAACACACCATCATTTTATATATATTTTTTTCTTCGTTACAAGATCGAAACCCATCAAGTCTTACTCCAACTACTGTGTTGTTTCTGTTTTGGTTTGTTTCAAACCCCACACCCAGTAAGCCACTATTACTATACGCATAATTCTTTTTCCTGTGTTAGTTACCAACATCAACTCAAACAACCCTTACTGCTACATAGCCCTATTCCTATTTTCTGAAAATAGTAAACGTGAAAGAGGAAGAAGCCAAAAGTAAACCATAGAACCTCTGATTATTGCTACTGTTTACTACTGCACCTGCTATGTACCTGCTTCGATTTTCTGTTGGGTTTGAAGATAATAAAATATGATGATTATGAAAAACGTTAATGAAGTGAAGATACTGTATGATATTGGTTCAATTGATGATGGTATGTAGTGATGATGAAGAATGAGTGATGATCATGATGATATTGGTAAACGAAAGAGACGATGAATAGTGCAATAGATGATGGCGAGGATAATGAAGATTGATGATGATAACTGTTAAGATGATGATGACGAGGAACGATAACGAAGAAGATGATTATATGATGGGTGTGATTTTAATGATGTTGATTGATGATGACTGAGGATGAATCAAAAACCCAACTGTTGTTTTCCTGTTTGCAGTCACACCTGCCTGTTCCTTTTCGCGTTTAAGAACAATAAGAAACCGATTATTTTTTTTATTAATGAATTTGGGCTTCGGTTTTTAAAATAATTGGGTTTGTGTAAATCGCCGTTGGGCCGAGGCATATTGGGCCGGGTACTGGCTATATTAGTTGGGCCGAGATCATCATAGGGTTGCTGTTGTTGTCCGATGAAAGAAGATGGAGGAGGAAATCGGTGCTCATGGGTTAAATAAATTAGGTGTCTTATTAAATCAGTAAAACACGAAACACTTGGGTGGTTAGGGATGTTATTGTTATCCGGGAGGTCATGGGTTCGAGTCTTGCCAGTTTCGTTCTTTTTATTGAGCTTTTCTTCAAGGTCGTAACTTTTTATTATTATTATTATTATTATTATTATTATTATTATTATTATTATTATTATTATTATTATTATTATTATTATTATTATTATTATTATTATTATTATTATTATTATTATCATCATCATCATCATCATCATTATTATTATTATTATTATTATTATTATTATTATTATTTATCACCTATTATTATTATTATTATTATTATTAAGACTATAGTAATTATAATTATTATTAATATTGTTAATACTAATATTATTATCATTATTTTTATTACTAGTATTATCATTATTATAAGTATTATTATTTACAATATATTATTATTATCATTATTACTACAAATAAGATAGCTAGTATTATTATCAAAAATTAATATTTCATTATGAAACCTAAATATTATTATTATCAACAATGTTTTAGTATTATTAAAATCATAATTTTAACAAACCAAAGGTTATTTATATAAAACAACAACAACAACAACATATATGATAACTATATAAATATTGTATTACTATTTTAAATAAGTAATATATAATTAGTAAATACAAACAGGTTGATTATTATTACATGTTAAGTATATGTATTAATATATATTGATATATATATATACGAATGATATAGGTTCGTGAATCTGAGGCCAACCTTACACTTGTTCAATGATGTTATATGTATTTTTACTACGAAATACAGTATGGTGAGTTCATTTGCTTCCTTTTACTCTTTATATTTTTGGGACTGAGAATACATGCGCTATTTTTATAACTGCTTTATTAAATGATTTTGAAATATATTTTGAACTGCGATTACATGAAATGCTTTTATAAATATTTGATGAGATAGACACAATCAAAACATTCCTTGAATGAATTATTATGCAGACAGAAGTTCTGTGGATTATTATTAAATTATGTGGACATGATAATTGCCACCATTGAATTATGTGGACATGATAATTGCTACCTTTGAATTATGTGGACATGATAATTGCCACCAATTGAAGTGAATGTTATGTATCGAGAGAATGATTTTTACACACAGATTATGTGTATGTTATTTTTGTGCACAAGATATGTGTACGGTTACTAAGATTTATGAAAGATGATTTTGCATAAGAGAAAGGTGTACTGTATTTAAAAGATATCGCATGTACAATACATGTGGGTATAGGATTCGGGCTCATTTGTACCATTCAGGATTTAAATCTTGCGGTCTATCAAAATGATGAATTTTATTGTTTACGATAAACTTATGAACTCACCAACCTTTTGATTGATACTTTAAAGCATGTTTATTCTCAGGTTTGAAAGAAATCTTCCGCTGTGCATTTGCTCATTTTAAAGACATTATTTGGAGTCGATTATCGCAATGGGACCAGATGTTGGTGACTTCGTCCAGATGGATTAGGACGGGTCCTTTCAAAAATAATAATATTAAGATCAATAATAATAATAATAATAATAATAATAATAATAATAATAATAATAATAATAATACTAATAATAATAATAATACTAATAATAATAATAATAATAATAATAGTAATAGTAATAATAATAATAATAATAATAATAATAATAATAATAATAATAATAATAATAATAATAATAATAATAATAATAATAATAATAATAATAATAATAATAATAATAATAATAATAAAAATAGAATACAACCTTTGAAGAACAATCTTTCTAAAAATAAAACGCCACTGCCCAGACTCGAACTCAAGACCTCCCGCTTAAACCTAACATACTCAACCACTGGACTGCACCTTCATTTATGGAATTAAAGCCCACGTATTATTTTAATATGTTGATATATAAATCCCAAATCAAAACTCACTCGATCAAGAAGCACGCTCTAGATAATGGCCTAGTTCAATTTATTAATAAGCCAAACAGGCCCAAGCTTTCACACAGCCCAGCAGCTTCTATTGTTAAATTTAAAAAAAATTGTAGTGGCCTAGATTCGAACACAGGACCTTTTGTTTCCCAAGCACACTCCCATACCATTCCTCTGTTATTTCATTTCTGTTTTAATTTAGAGATTAAATTTAATTAACCGTATGAATCTGTTTCCTTTTCTTCTTCAAAACCAATTCCCAGAACTATTCATCATCTTCATGATCTCGACATCACTTTAACCATCATCATCTTATACTCGTTTCTTCATCATAATAATCTATATCGTTATCTATATCGTAAAAAAAATATACTAATGTGACCCATTACTATTCATCATCTCCTACGTTTTTCATTCACATAAAATCACAACGTTATTCATTCATTTTATCTCGTCATTACAGAACCATCATCACCATTTTAGTCGCTGTAAGAGAAGTAAAGTCTAAAAACAGTTTAAACAGATTAATCATGGTGATTTTATGGTAATGGTTTGGGGTGGTTTTGGGTCGGGCTGTTTGGACAGTAAAATAGACGCAGCACAGGTTGCTTTCTTGGTAACAATAGAACAATATTAGCTTTTCATCGGGTATTAGCTGAAAAGAAAAAAAATAAATGTGCAACGGCTTGTTTGAGGATTGTTGGGGTGGTATGCAATGGAGTTTTATAGAGATAATAATAAACATTACAATAGCTGTAAATTAATTATGTGGTGGCATCTTTTGTTGGGTTTTATGAAATGTCCCATTCATATTGATTATAAATGTTCCATATTAATTGATTTCGTTGCGAGGTTTTGACCTCTATATGAGACGTTTTTCAAAGACTACATTCGATTTTTAAAACAACCATAACCTTTATTTTATCGATAAAGGTTTAAAATATTACGACGGTTATCAAATAATGATAATCAAAATATAGCGTTCACACACGACCATTACATAATGGTTTACAATAATATTACACAACAATATATGTCTTCAAACAATATTATACAAGCATGGACTCCAAATCTTGTCCTTAATTTAGTATGCAACAGCGGAAGCTCTTAACAATTACCTGAGAATAAACATGCTTAAAACGTCAACAAAAATGTTGGTGAGTTTTAGGTTTAACCTATATATTTATCAATCGTAATAATAGACCACAAGATTTCATATTTCCATTTTTTGTAAACATCATCCCATACATAGAGATAAAAATCATTCATAGGGTGAACACCTGGTAACCGACATTAACAAGATGCATATAAGAATATCCCCATCATTTCGGGACATCCATCGGACATGATATAAAAACTCGAAGTACTAAAGCTTCCGCTACAACAGATGGGGTTTGTTAGGCCCAATAGATCTATTTTTAGGATTCGAGTCAATTAGTGGACTGGTTTACTAATTCTTAGGTTACCAAGCAAAAAGGGGCATATTCTGCTTCGATCATTCAACCATAGAAAGTAGTTTCATGTACTTGTGTCTATTTTGTAAAACATTTATAAAGCTGCAGGTATTCTCATCCCAAAAATATTAGATTTTAAGAGTGGGACTATAACTCACTTTCACAGATTTTTACTTCGTCGGGAAGTAAGACTTGGCCACGGGTTGATTCACGAACCTATAACAAATATGTACATATATATCAAAGTATGATCAAAATATATTTACAACATTTTTATTGCGTTTTAATGATATGAGTTTGTTAAGTCAGCAGTCCTCGTTAGTAACCTACAACTAGTTGTCCACAGTTAGATGTACAGAAATAAAGCAATATATATTATCACGAATCAATCCACGACCCAGTGTCTATAAGTCTCAGACTCGATCACAACTCAAAGTATATATATTTTTGGAATCAACCTCAACCCTGTATAGCTAACTCCAGCATTATTGCATATAGAGTGTCTATGGTTGTTCCAAATAATATATATAGATGGGTCGAAATGATATGTCAAAACAGTATATTCGTGTCTATGGTATCCCAAGATTACATAATATATGTTAGAATACATGTATAATACAATATAAATTAGTTAAGTTATGATTTGTATAGATTTGTTACAATTTTCACGTAGCTACAACAAGCAAAATTATCCAATCTTGTTTTACCCATAACTTCTTCGTTTTAAATCCGTTTTGAGTGATTCAAGTTGCTATGGTTTCATATTGAACTTAATTTTATGAATCTAACCAGAAAAAGTATAAGTTTATAGTCGAAAATACAGGTTACAAGTCGTTTTTGTAAAGGTAGTCATTTCAGTCGAAAGAACGATGTCTAGATGACCATTTTGGAAAACATACTTCCACTTTGAGTTGAACCATGATTTTTGGATATAGTTTCATGTTCATAAGAAAAATCATTTTCTCAGAAGAATAGCTTTTAAATCAAAGTTTATCATAGTTTTTAATTATCCAAACCAAAACAGCCCCCGGTTTTACTACGACAGCGTATATCCGGTTTTACGGTGTTCTTCGTGTTTCCAGGTTTTAAATCATTAAGTTAGAATATCATATAGATATAGAACATGTGTTTAGTTGATTTTAAAAGTTAAGTTAGAAGGATTAACTTTGTTTGCGAACAAGTTTAGAATATACTAAACTATGTTCTAGTGATTACAAGTTTAAATCTTCGAATAAGATAGTTATATATATATGAATCGAATGATGTTATGAACATCATTAATACCTCAAGTTTAGTAGGTAAAACTTTTGGAAGTGACAAGAAATGATCTATCTTCAAAGGATCTTTGATGGCTTGAAAGTTCTTGAAGTAGGATCATGACACAAAAACAAGTTCAAGTAAGATTTTTACTCGAATTAAGATAGTTTATAGTTATAGAAATTGAATCAAAGTTTGAATATGAATATTACCTTGAATAAGAAAGATAACCTACTATAAATAACAAAGGTTTCTTGATCTTAGATGATTACTTGGAATGGATTAGAAAGCTTGAAAGTAAACTAGTAAACTTGAAAGGATTTTTGAAGTGTTCTTTAAGTGTTCTTCCTATAATGATTATAGCTTGATTCTTGAAGTAATTTTTAATCAAGATGATGATTAGTTACTGGAAAAATTCATTCATAAGTGTGTGGAGGTGTTGAGAGAGAATTAGAAAGAGAATTGGAAGTGAAATGGAGTGGGTGGTGAGTGGGGTTAAAAGGAGTTCTTGTTTTGTTTCGTTGCTCATAAGTCATGCTAGTTGCCAAATGATGGTTCCCACATGTGTTGGTGACTCACAAGGGCTGCTAAGAGCTGATCATTGGAGTGTATATACCAATAGTAAATACATCTAGAAGCTGTGTATTGTACGAGTACGAATACGGGTGCATACGAGTAGAATTGTTGATGAAAACGAATGATAGTGTAACTGTGACCAACTTTCATAAGTATGAGTGTTTTGATATGTGTCTTGAAGTCTTCCAAAAGTGTATTAATACATCTTAATACACTACATGTATATACATTTTAACTGAGTCGTTAAGTCATCGTTAGTCGTTACATGTAAGTGTTGTTTTTGAAACCTTTAAGATAACGATCTTATTTAATGTAGTTAACCCATTGTTTATTATATTTAGTGAGAAGTTAAATTATCATATTATAATGATAACATTGTGTACGAATATATCTTAATACAATATATATATATATATATATATATATATATATATATATATATATATATATTAAAATGTCGTTACAACGATAATCGTTATATATATAACTCATTTTGAAATCCTTAAGTTAGTAGTCTTGATTTACATATGTAGTTCATTGTTAACATACTTAATGATATAAATAATTATCATTTTATCATGTTAAATATAGTGTAACAATATCTTAATATGATACATATGTACTTGGTAAGACGTTGTCATAACGATAATCGTTATATATATCGTTTCGAGTTTCTTAATTCAATAGTCTCATATTATGTATATAACTCATTATTAATATACCTAGTGAGATACTTACCTATCATAAAATCATGTTAACTATATATATATGTCCATATATATATATATCAACATATAGTTTTTACAAGTTTTAACGTTCGTGAATCGCCGGTCAACTTGGGTGGTCAATTGTCTACATGAAACTCATTTCAAATTTCAAGTCTTAACAAGTTTGATTGCTTAACATGTTGAAAATATTTAATCATATAAATATACCAATTTCATTATATATATATATATATATATATATATATATATATATATATATATATATATATATATATATATATATATATATATATATATATATATATATATATATATATATATATATATATATAAAGATGGAAAAGTTCGGGTCACTACAGTACCTACCCGTTAAATAAATTTCGTCCCGAAATTTAAACTGTTGAAGGTATTGACGAATCTTCTGGAAATAGGTACGGTTATTTCAGCTTCATTTGATCTTCACACTCCCAGGTGAATTCGAGTCCCCTACTAGCATTCCATCGAACCTTGACGATTGGTATCTTGTTTTGCTTGAGCCTTTTAACCTCACGATCCATTATCTCGACTGGTTCTTTAATGAATTGTAGTTTTTCATTGATTTTAATTTTGTCTAAAGGAATAGTGAGATCTTCTTTTGCTAAGCACTTCTTCAGATTCGAGACGTGAAAGGTATTATGTACATTGGCGAGTTGTTGAGGTAATTCAAGTCGGTAGGCTACTGGTCTGACACGATCAAAAATCTTGAATGGCCCAATGTATCTTAGATTTAATTTCCCCCGTTTACCAAATCGAACAACGCCTTTCCAAGGTGAAACCTTAAGCATGACCATCTCTCCAATTTCAAATTCTATATCTTTCCTTTTAAGGTCCGCGTAGCTCTTTTGTCCACTCTGAGTGATTTTTAACCGTTGTTGAATTTGGATGATTTTCTCTGTAGTTTCTTGGATTATCTTCGGACCCGTAATCTGTCTATCCCCCAGTTCATTCTAACAAATTGGAGATCTGCACTTTCTACAATAAAGTGCTTCAAACGATGCCATTTCGATACTCGAGTGGTATGAAAGGACCCGTTCATATACATTATAAACGATTCTCAATAGTTGATTACATCGCGAGGTACTTGACCTCTATATGATACATTTTACAAACATTGCATTCGTTTTTAAAAATACAAATTTCATTTCATCGAAAGTTGACGGCATGCATACCATTTCATAATATATCCAGCTATAATTGACTTAATAATAATCTTGATAAACTGAACGACTTGAATGCAACGTCTTTTGAAATATGTCATGAATGACTCCAAGTAATATCTCTAAAATGAGCAAATGCACAGTGGAAGATTTCTTTCATACCTGAGAATAAACATGCTTTCAAGTGTCAACCAAAAGGTTGGTGAGTTCATAGGTTTATCATAAAATAATAAAATTCATCATTTTGATAGACCACAAGATTTAAATCCTGCATGATACAAATGGGCCCAAATTCTATACCCACCTGTAATGTACATGCGATATCTTTTAAATACCGTACACCTTTCTAGTGTACGAAATTATCTTTCCTAAATCTTAGTAACCGTACACATATCTCGTGCACAAAAATAAAATACACATAACCTGTGTATAATATCATTCTCTCGATACATAACATTCACTTTTCATTGCTTTCATAGCTTGGCTTGGTAACCGACCTTAACATATAATGCGCATAATAATATCCCCAAAACAGAACATCTCGTTTGTATAATAATCATATAAACTTCGAAGTACTAAACACCACGCCCACTAGTCCTTCTGTCTAGTGAACATTCTGAGTGGGGGTGTTAAATCCGGTAGCTACCTTTAGGATTCACGTCAATTAGGCATGCACTAATTCTCAAAATTAGTGATGTTCCCTAATTCTTAGGTTACCAAGCAATAATAATCAGGGGAAAAATATTCACATCAATTGTGGCAATTATCACGTCCACATAATTTAATGGTGGCAATTATCACTTCCGCATAATTCATTCGAGGAATGTTTTGCTTGTGTCTATCTTGTCAAACATTTATAAAAGCACTTCATGTATTCGCAGTTCAAAATGTATTTCAAAAGAATTTAATAAAGCAGTTGTAAAAGTAACGCATGTATTCTCAGTCTCAAAATGTAAAGAATAAAAGGGAATCAAATGAACTCACAATACGATATTTTGTTGTAAAAATATGCATACGACTGAACTGGACATTGCAAGGTTGGCCTCAGATTCACGAACCTATATGAATTATGTATATTAACACATTGTAAACGAACAAATTTATATACATAATTATTAGTGTTATAAGTGTTATTTTAATAATTTAAGTGTTTCATTATTAACTTAAATATATTTATATAAAAATTTATAAGGTATTAATATAGTTTTATTAAGTATATTTTTGTATAATCAACTTTAATTGTAATAATAATAATATTAATTGTAATATTGATAATAATAATAATAATATGGTTTTTATAAAAATAATAAAGATGTCAGTAATAATAGAAATGATAATAATAATAATAATAATAATAATAATAATAATAATAATAATAATAATAATAATAATGATACTAATATTGATAATTATATTAATAATAATAATATTAGTAATAATACTTATACAAATAATAATTAATAATAATAATAATAATAATAATAATAATAATAATAATAATAATAATAATAACAATAATAATAATAATACTAATAATAATAATAATTATTATAATAATAATAATAATAATAATAATAATAATAATAATAATAGTAATAACAATAATAATAATAATAATAATAATAATAATAATAATAATAATAATAATAATAATAATAATATTAATAATAATAATAATAATAATAATAATAATAATAATAATAATAATAATAATAATAATAATAATAATAATAATAATAATAATAATAATAATAATAATAATAATAATAACAAGAAGTAATAAGTAACCTACCTCAAAGGAGTGTCCCCTAAAAAAATGCCCAAGTCCGGGTTTGAACCCGCGACGTCCCGCTAACCCAATAATATCCTTAACCATTACTCCATTTGTGACTTCCTGGTTTATATTGAATACAAATTATATTAAACCCGAATATCGTACTTCCTATTTCTTTCTCCTTCATCATTATTTCATAATCATTATCATCATGATTATCATACCACATTCGTCATCAATTTTTATCATCATTATCCCTTATCATCTTATACTAATCCTATTATCATCATCGTACCCGTTTACCATCATCTTAAACTTTAACCATAATTATAATACGATCATTATCATAATCATAATCATAATTACCCTTCATTATCATCAACACCTCTTTAATCATCTAGCATTATCAATCGTAAAAAAAATAGAAACAACAGCCTTCTCGTCTTTTACAGCCTATTTAGACAAAGAGGTATATTGGCCCAAGTTGTTGAATTGTGTAAGCCCAATAATATAGGTTTAAAGGAGGTCCTAATTCGCAGCCATGTTTTCTGTTGAAAGAAATCAGGAACCGAAAATGAAAGGAAAAAAATACAACTTGCTCGAGCAGTAGGGTCATATGATCTTTCTCACATAAATCACCTTCTATTCTTTTCATCATGTGACCAAAAAAAAAGGTGACTTTATCCTAATTTATTCATACTTGTTGGCCATGCATTTGCAAATTGCCCCACCCATAAGATAATGCGCCACATATGCCTTATAGTAATCAAATTACCGAATCATTTTGTGATAAAGTGCCACTTAGTATTCTAATCTGCCGAAAATAATCATATACCCACAACATGGAATATTTTGGAAGTATGTCCATGTAATTCTCGGTTTGTTTGGCTCCACAAGTCACGTCCTAAATGGAAAAGTAGAAAATGGTAGTCCAACCAAACCACTTTGCACTAAACAAATTCATTTTCTTCAATCAAGTGGGGTTTGCTTTCTCCTTTCCCTCTTCTTTTTAGCCGATCGATAAAGACAACTTGAGCATATATAAAATTGTATTGTGCCTTGTGGGGTTTTCTTTAAAGTAGTTGTTGGTCAAAAAAAAATTGATACATGCATCAAGTTTACGGCTCCATTATCAAATCCATGTATTATATTTTACTCTAAGTGGGACTCGGCCAAAACGAGTAAAAAAATATATATATATATAAAGGCATCCCTTTATTCGCTAGTTTCCTTCATGGAACTTCAATATTATTTGTTAGTTTGATGATGGTTTTGAGTTACCTCTTGTCTTGGAAATAAACCATCAAAAATGCATTCAAAGTATCCATAATGGTTGGTGGTGTTTTAAGTTGAAGTGGGTTTAAAAGGTGGCGGTTCGAAATGAATTAAAACAGAAATATTTGTAGTGGTATTGGGCTTCGATGGGTGACGGTGTGGACTGTGGTGGTTGCAAAACAGAAACAAGAAACAAGGTATAGCAGTAACAATAATAAATAGCGAAAGGTGACGTGATTCTTGGTTTGTTTCATGATCAAATTCGAGAGAGAAGAAGTGAGAATTTAAAATAAATAAATGGTGGCGATTTCAAAGTTGAAGAGAGTGAGTTAGGGTTATTGAAGTGGGATTGTGAGTGTAGATGGGTTCTTTTGTTGTTGGATTAGTAACCGAAGGGACAAGGTGGGCGTACGGGTAATGGAGATTTTGATGGTAATGGTGGCTAATTGGGTATCAAACGAAACAGAGAAAAATATAGTGAGCGTGTTTGTGGTTGATGGGTTTCAGTGGTGATTATGTTGTGGTTTATGGTTCAAGGTAATGTTATAGTACTTAGGGTATTGTAATCGATCAAATAACAGATAATAGATTGAAGGTGGTGATAGAGAAATCGAATAACTTCCTCCACAATTTGAGGTCAACGTATGTTATATAAAGAAAGTGTGTTCGACAGATGGAATCAATCCATGAAGAAGGAAACAAAGAAATAAAAGTAGAAAGAGATTGGAAATAGATTCGTACGATTTACTGAATTTGATAGGTAACAAATTTTGTATTCATTTTTTTGATTCTTCTCCTTCTCCATTCAAATTTTAGTAATGGTTAACATTATGTATTGTAATCGAATATTTGAAGCTGTAAAGATGATACGACCCGTTTGTTTGTACTGAGAAAGGATTTAGACGTGTAACAATCTATAGACAGGATCAAATAACTCAGAAGAAACATGAATAAAATCCAAATAAAAGGATTGTGACATTCAACTGATTTTGGTTGTTCCTGTGCATTGAAGTCGACTGATAATAAGTTAGAGACAGAAACAAAATCAGATAAAGTCTAATTACGATTTCTAACTGATTTGTATTATTAATTGAATTTATATATATGAATTTAATATTAATAAATTATAAATATAAATACATTAATAATAATAATAAGGCTGTAATATCATCAAATAAATAAAAAGTAATAATACTGTTATTTTTACTAATAGTAATTATTATGCTAGTAATGATAATAATAATAATAATAATAATAATTGAAATAATAATAATATTGATAATATCAAATACTAATAAGAATAAGGATAAAATTAAAATTAAAAATAATAATAATAATATAACATCTTTGACATATCAAATTTCATATTGAAAATAATAATATTAATAATAATACAATTATTAATATTAGTATTAATATTAACATTAATAGTAATAATGAAAGTAATGATAATAATACAATTATATATTCAAACTGGTAATTATATTTTAATATTTTACAATTTATTAATTAACTCATATTTACCAATTATATAATAATTTTGAATCTTTTAATATTTATTAATTATATACATAAATTATAACATATGATATTACAAATTATAATTCCAATTATCATGTATATATATATACACACACATATCTATTTACAATTAATTGTTCGTGAATCGTCGGGAACAGTCGAAGGTCAATTGATTATATATAAAACAGTTCAAAAATTTTGTGATTCAACATTACAGACTTTGCTTATCGTGTTGAAACCATATAAAGATTAAGTTTAAATTTGGTCAGAAATTTCCGGGTCATCACAGTACCTACCCGTTAAAGAAATTTTGTCCCAAAAATTGATCGAGGTCGTCATGGCTAACAATAAAAATGTTTTCATGACGATTATGAGTTGATAAATAGAGTTTTTTCATTATTGAGAAATATAGATAAAACAATTCGATTATGTGAAGCGTACGAATGAAGCTATCACAAAAGAGTGAAATGAGAAATTAAAGATTCGTCTCAGCTGTTGACGTAGTCACGATTGATTTTCGGAATTTAAGGAATTTAAAGAAAATCATTGAAATCTTTATAAGATTTGATTCTTCGGGATTTATGGAAATTAAGATCTCCTTAATTATATGCGATCATCTGTCTCGATTGCTTTGTCTGATTTTTCATTATAACTTGGTCTCTTCCGTTCCATTATTTTCACCAATTTTATACTTTCTTCTATTTTGAAGCTTCATGCTTTTGTTTTCTTCCTAACTTAAAGTGATCAAGACGTCTTGGATTCGTAGATCAAATCTTTAGATTTCAATTGATCATGGCTAACGTTCTAAGAAAGAAATGGTAATAGTACGATTTAACTTGTTAAATTACCAGAATCACGGAAAAGACCGAATCAACAAGAGAAATATTTTCTTGATGTTTTTTTTAAAGGTTAAGTAGAATGAAAGAGTTATGTAACATGGCACATGATGATGGTATGATCTGTGAATCATCATGTTCTAATAGAACTATCAGCATGACTTACTGTAATATAATCATGTTGGCCAAGTGTCATTATATTATACTAACTCATGCTCAAATTCTTAACACTTCTCCAGAATTCATTCATAATTTATACTTAGATTTTACATAATTTTCCAATATAATGGAATACATAAAGCACGAATAGGTAGATAATTTAAGACGAGAATATTTATGAAAATATCTTCAGAAATATCGAAGATATTTATGATGATATTTTGGAATTTCTAAGTTCGAAAGTTGATGAAGGAAAATTTCCCCGCAAGATTTTAACATGCCTTCGGAGCAAGATATTCTCTAAAGATTTTATCGGATCCAGAATTAACTGGATTCTTTGAATACAGGGTTTGGTCCTTGTATTTGTCCTTGGTCTCCTTCATGGTTAGCTCAATCCATTTCTCAGTACCAAATTTTCTATCGAGCGTTCCCAACATTCCATTCTTTATTATTAAACTTTTGGCCGTTTAGATCATCTACAATTTTGCCGTTTCCTCTGCATTTAATGCTACCATATCTGAATCATCGGTTATCAATCCGAGGTGGTTTCAAGAGAATTGTGTTTTTAGATGATTAAACGATGATTGTAATCGTCAAGATAGGAAGGATATTTAAGATGAAATCAAGTGACAAACTTATATATCAAAGTTATAATAAGGCTAATCTGAATGAAAGTCGAAGTTGATTTGCTGGAGCTGTGACAAAATTGGCTAATTTTGGAAACGTATTGTAAAGTTATTTTCAGTAATAACACGCCAATAAATCTGGTGCAGTTTTGAATTCAAAGTATGACTTTAAAAGATGTAGGAATCTAAAAGTAATGTCTTCTGCTAAATCTTGACTTGGATTTTGATCGGTCAAAATCTGAATATGAAATTAAATTTGAATGAAAATGGTTATTCTTTGGTGAACGGATACGTATATCTGTGGTTGTAAGTAGGATAGTAAATGATTGTTGAATCAGATTTGAAGAATGTACAGTGTAACTTATTAATGTGAAATCTAAATATTCCTCAGGTATTACCTACCCGTTAAAATATTTTCACCATTAACAGTTTGTACAAAAGAACTTTTAAATTACAGTCTTTATGAAAATATATATACATATATATTTTCTTCAGATGAAATCATGGATTTAATGAGTTAATATGATATTAAACTCATATGATTTTCGATTTGAGCTAGAATAAGTAATCTCTAAAACTATTAGGAATCACATATTCTTCGCAGAATATTAATGAAGTTATGGATCAATGCTTCATAGTTCATTGTTGTTGATACTCCTTGGTATATATGGTTCATATGATGTTGATGTTCAAGGTATAGGTTTTGATGTTGAGATGTGTGATGCGGATGTTGTTGTTGGTGATAATGGTACTGTTGATGCTGGTGATGTTGCTGAAGCTGGTACGTTTTGTACCATATTTTCCAAAGCTACAACTCGGGCGCGTAGTTCGTTGACTTATTACTCCGGGATGATTGTCGGTAAGAACAGGCGAATGAATAAGGTTTAGAATCCGAGTTATGATATAGTCGTGGCGAGATATTCTGGAAATGAGGGTGAAAATGGTGTTACGAACAGATTCGCCGGTAAGTGCTTCAGGTTCTTCGCCAAGAGGGTAATGTGGTGGAAGGAAGGGCTCACCTTCTTCTTGTCTAAAATGATTGAGGAGACTACGAACCCATTAGATGAATTGGGGATGGCTGATTGGTTAATTCATTCTGGTGACGCTGCTTTCGGAGCTTAGGTGAAACTCCATATCGGAATAGTTGTCAGAATCCGAGGAATTCGAACTGGTTGAGGGATTCATCTCGTACGATCAGATGAAGGATTTTAGATAAGAAATAGATTATAGGATGTAGATTAGTACCCTGCAATACATAATTTACGTATGCATATATAATACTAAAATCCCATAAGTTACGGAGGAATCTACGGAAGCTGTCAGGCAAAGTCTACAGTAGCAGATATGCTAAGATATGAATTATCAGATACGCTAAGATATGAATTTTGTCTATACACTATTCATGCAGTTAATGCAGTAAAACGTGTCTAGACTAAGAATGATAAGCAGGTAATTTTTGACAAGAAATGATAATCAAAACTTTTGACATGCAGACACGGTCGAAGTCCAGACTCACTCATGCATCTAAACAACTATCAGTTAGACGCACTAATGCAAGACCTGGTTCACTAAGACCACCGCTCTGATACCAACTTAAAAGAACCGTTCATATACATTATAAACGATTCTCAATAGTTAATTACATCGCGAGGTACTTGACCTCTATATGATACATTTTACAAACATTGCATTTGTTTTTAAAAATACAAACTTTCATTTCATCGAAAGTTGACGGTATGCATACCATTTCATAATATATCCAGCTATAATTGACTTAATAATAATCTTGATGAACTGAACGACTTGAATGCAACGTCTTTTGAAATATGTCACGAATGGCTCCAAGTAATATCTCTAAAATGAGCAAATGCACAGCGAAAGATTTCTTTCATACCTGAGAATAAACATGCTTTCAAGTGTCAACCAAAAGGTTGGTGAGTTCATAGTTTTATCATAAAATAATAAAATTCATTATTTTGATAGACCACAAGATTTAAATCCTGCATGGTACAAATGGGCCCGAATCCTATACCCACCTGTAATGTACATGTGATATCTTTTAAATACAGTACACCTTTCTCGTGTACGAAATCATCTTTCATAAATCTTAGTAACCGTACACATATCTCGTGCACAAAAATAATATACACATAACCTGTGTATAAAATCATTCTCTCGATACATAACATTCACTTTTCATTGCTTTCATAGCTTGACTTAGTAACCGACCTTAACATATAATCGCATAATAATATCCCCAAAACAGAACATCTCGTCTGTATAATAATCATATAAACTTTGAAATACTAAACACTACGCCAACTAGCCCTTCCGTCTAGTGAACATTAAGGGTGGGGGTGTTAAACCCGGTAGCTACGTTTAGGATTCGCGTCAATTAGGCGTGCACTAATTCTTAAAATGAGTGATGTTCCCTAATTCTTAGGTTACCAAGCAATAATAATCAGGGGAAAAATATTCATATCAATTGTGGCAATTATCACGTCCACATAATTCAATGGTGGCAATTATCACGTCCACATAATTCATTCGAGGAATGTTTTGCTTGTGTCTATCTCGTCAAACATTCATAAAAGCATTTCATGTATTCGCAGTTCAAAATGTATTTCAAAAGCATTTAATAAAGCAGTTGTAAAAGTAACGCATGTATTCTCAGTCTCAAAAATGTAAAGAATAAAAGGGAATCAAATGAACTCACAATACGATATTTTGTTGTAAAAATATGCATACGACTGAACTGAACATTGCAAAGTTGGTCTCAGATTCACGAACCTTTATGAATTATGTATATTAACACATTGTAAACGAACAAATTTATATACATAATTATTAGTGTTATAAGTGTTATTTTAATAATTTAAGTGTTTCATTATTAACTTAAATATATTTATATAAAAATTTATAAGTTATTAATATAGTTTTATTAAGTATATTTTTATATAATCAACTTTAATTGTAATAATAATAATATTAATTGTAATATTGATAATAATAATAATAATAATAATAATAATAATAATAATATGGTTTTTATAAAAATAATAAAGATGTCAGTAATAATAGAAATAATAATAATAATAATGATACTAATAATGATAATTATATTAATAATAATAATATTATTAATAATACTTATACTAATAATAATAATAATAATAATAATAATAATAATAATAATAATAATAATAATAATAATAATAGTAATAATAATAATAAGAATAATAATAATAATAATAATAATAATAATAATAATAATAATAATAATAATAATAATACTAATAATTATAATAATTATAATAATAATAATAATAATAATAATAATAATAATAATAATAATAATAATAATAATAATAATAATAATAATAATAATAATAATAATAATAATAATAATAATAACAACGAGTAATAAGTAAACTACCTCAAAGGAGTGTCCCCTAAAAAAATGCCCAAGTCCGGGTTTGAACCCGCGACGTCCCGCTAACCCAATAATATCCTTAACCATTACTCCATTTTTGACTTCCTGGTTTATATTGAATACAAATTATATTTAACCCGAATATCGTACTTCCTATTTCTTTCTCCTTCATCATTATTTCATAATCATTATCATCATGATTATCATACCACATTCGTCATCAATTTTTACCATCATTATCCCTTATCATGTTATACTAATCCTATTATCATCATCGTACCCGTTTACCATCATCTTAAACTTTAACCATAATTATAATACGATCATTATCATAATCATAATCATAATTACCCTTCATTATCATCAACACCTCTTTAATCATCTAGCATTATCAATCGTAAAAAAATAGAAACAGCAGCCTTCTAGTCTTTTACGGCCCATTTAGACAAAGAGGTATATTGGCCCAAGTTGTTGAATTGTGTAAGCCCAATAATATAGGTTTAAAGGATGTCCTAATTCGCAGCCATGTTTTCTGTTGAAGGAAATCAGGAACCGAAAATGAAAGGAAAAAAAAAATACAACTTGCTCGAGCAGTAGGGTCATATGATCTTTCTCACCTAAATCACCTTCTATTCTTTTCATCATGTAACCCAAAAAAAATGCGACTTTATCCTAATTTATTCATACTTGTCAGCCATGCATTTGCAATTTGCCCCACCCATAAGATAATGCGCCACATATGCCTTATAGTTATCAAATTACCGAATCATTTTGTGATAAAATGCCACTTAGTATTCTAATCCGCCGAAAATAATCATATACCCACAACATGGAATATTTTAGAAGTTTGGCTATGTAATTCTCGGTTTGTTTGGCTCCACAAGTCACGTCCCAAATGGAAAAGTAGAAAATGGTAGTCCAACCAAACCACTTTGCAATAAACAAATTCATTTTCTTCAATCAAGTGGGGTTTGCTTTCTCCTTTCCCTCTTCTTTTTAGCTGATCGACAAAGACAACTTGAGCATATATAAAATTATATTGTGCCTTGTGGGGTTTTCTTTAAAGTAGTTGTTGGTCAAAAAAAAAATTGATACATGCATCTAATTTACGGCTCCATTATCAAATCCATATATAATATTTTACTCTAAGTGGGATGTCGGCCAAAATGAGTAAAAAATATATATAAAGGCAGCTCTTTATTCGCTAGTTTCCTTCATGGAACTTCAATATTATTTTTTAGTTTGATGATGGTTTTGAGTTACCTCTTGTCTTGGAAATAAACCATCAAAAACGCATTCAAAGTATCCATAATGGTTGGTGGTGTTTTAAGTTGAACTGGGTTTAAAAGGTGACGGTTCGAAATGAATTAAAACAAAAATATTTGTAGTGGTATTGGGCTTCGATGGGTGACGGTGTGGACTGTGGTGGTTGCAAAACAGAAACAAGAAACAAGGTATAGCAGTAACAATAATAAATAGCGAAAGGTGATGTGATTCTTGGTTTGTTTCATGATCAAGTTAGAGAGGGAAGAAGTGAGAATTTAAAATAAATAAATGGTGGCGGTTTCAAAGTTGAAGAGAGTGAGTTACGGTTATTGAAGTGGGATTGTGAGTGTATATGGGTCCTTGTGTTATTGGATTAGTAATCGAAGGGACAAGGTGGGCGTACGGGTAATGGAGATTTTGATGTTAATGGTGGCTAATTAGGTATCAAACGAAACAGAGAAAAATATAGTGAGCGTGTTCGTAGTTGATGGGTTTCAGTGGTGATTGTGTTGTGGTTTATGGTTCAAGGTAATGTTATAGTACTCAGGGTATTGTAATCGATGAATTAACAGATAATAGATTGAAGGTGGTGATAGAGAAATCGAATAACTTCCTCCACAATTTGAGGTCAACGTATGTTATATAAAGAAAGTGTGTTCGACAGATGGAATCAATCCATGAAGAAGGAAACAAAGAAATAAAAGTAGAAAGAGATTGGAAACAGATTCGTACGATTTACTGAATTTGATAGGTAAAAAGTTTTGTATTCATTTTTTTGATTCTTCTCCTCCTCCATTCAAATTTCAGTAATGGTTAACATTGTGTATTGTAATCGAATATTTGAAGCTGTAAAGATGATACGACTCGTTTGTTTGTATTGAGAAAGGATTTAGACGTGTAACAATCTATAGACAGGATCAAATAACTCAGAAGAAAAATGAATAATATCCAAATAAAAGGATTGTGACATTCAACTTATTTTGGTTGTTCTTGTGCATTGAAGTCGACTGATAACAAGTTAGAGACAGAAACAAAATCAGATAAAGTCTAATTACGATTTCTAACTGATTTGTATTATTAATTAAATTTATATATATGAATTTAATATTAATAAATTATAAATATAAATACATTAATAATAATAATAATAAGGCTGTAATATAATCAAATAAATAAAAAGTAATAATACTGTTATTTTTACTAATAGTAATTATTATGCTAGTAATGATAACAATAATAATAATTGAAATAATAATAATATTGATAATATCAAATACTAATAAGAATATGGATAACATTAAAAATAATAATAATAATAATAATATAACATCTTATACATATCAAATTTCATATTGAAAATAATAATATTAATAATAATACAATTATTAATATTAGTATTAATATTAACATTAATTGTAATAATGAAAGTAATGATAATAATACAATTATATATTCAAACTGGTAATTATATTTTAATATTTTACAATTTATTAATTAACTCATATTTACCAATTATATAATAATTTTGAATCTTTTAATATTTATTAATTATATACATAAATTATAACATATGATATTACAAATTATAATTCCAATTATCATGTATATATATATACACACATATCTATTTACAATTAATTGTTCGTGAATCGTCAGGGAACAGTCGAAGGTCAATTAATTATATATGAAACAGTTCAAAAATTTTGTGACTCAACATTACAGACTTTGCTTATCGTGTCAAAACCATATAAAGATTAAGTTTAAATTTGGTCGGAAATTTCTGGGTCGTCACATGGTAACTGTTGTTGTAGAAAAATTCTGCTAATGGTAGATGTCGATCCCAACCGTTTCCAAAATCAATAACACATGCTCGTAGCATGTCTTCAAGAGTCTGTATCGTCCTTTCGCTCTGCACATCAGTTTGTGGATGATAGGCTGTACTCATGTCTAGACGATTTCCCAATACTTGTTGTAATGTTTGCCAAAACCTTGAAACAAATCTGCCATCTCTATCAGAGATAATAGAGATTGGTATTCCATGTCTAGAGACAACTTCCTTCAAGTATAATCTTGCCAACTTCTCCATTTTATCATCTTCTCTCATTGGCAGAAAGTGTGTTGACTTGGTGAGACGATCGACTATTACCCAAATAGTATAATAACCACTTGTAGTCCTTGGCAATTTGGTAATAAAATCCATGGTAATGTTTTCCCATTTCCATTCCGGGATTTCAGGTTGTTGAAGTAGACCTGATGGTTTTTGATGTTCTGCTTTGACCTTAGAACACGTCAAACATTCTCCCACATATCTATCAATAGCGGCTTTCATACCCGGCCACCAAAAGTGCTTCTTGAGATCTTTGTACATCTTTCCCGCTCCGGGATGTATTGAGTATCTGGTTTTATGTGCATCCTTAAGTACCATTTCTCTCACATCTCCAAACTTTGGTACCCAAATTCTTTCAGCCCTATACCGGGTTCCGTCTTCCAGAATATTAAGATGTTTCTCCAATCCTTTGGGTAGTTCATTCTTCAAATTTTCCTCTTTTAAAACTCCCTGTTGCGCCTCCATTATTTGAGTAGTAAGGTTATTATGAATAATTATATTCATAGCTTTTACTCGTATAGGTTCTCTATCCTTTCTGCTCAAGGCGTCGGCTACCACAATTGCCTTCCTCGGGTGGTAACGAATCTCAAAGTCGTAATCATTCAACAGTTCAATCCACCTACATTGTCTCATGTTCAGTTGTTTTTGATTAAATATATGTTGGAGACTTTTGTGGTCGGAATATATAATACTTTTGACCCCATATAAGTAGTGCCTCCAAGTCTTTAATGCAAAAACAACAGCGCCCAATTCTAAATCGTGAGTCATATAATTTTGCTCGTGAATCTTCAATTGTCTGTACGCATAAGCAATTACCTTCGTTCATTGCATTAATACACAGCCGAGACCTTGCTTTGAGGCGTCACAATATATCACAAAATCATTGTAACAACCCAAACCATCCAATGAAAAAACCACGTGAAAACAACAAAATAAAAAAAAATTCCTGAACAGCATGTGGCGCGGCGCGCCATATAGGCCGCGCGGCGCGCCAAAGTGGACTTTCCAAAAAGTTCTTAAATGCGAAAATGTTTGACTAGTTCCCGACATATTTAGGCGTAACGCTTTTAACCCCATGTTCCATATATAAAAACTAGCATGTTCTATTAATAAAATTATGTTTACAAAGCGGGGCCCACATCGACCCAAATTACCCCTTTAAGTATCAAAATACAATTTTGGACCATAAGACTTTTAATACAAAACAAAGCCGA
The DNA here is from genome assembly GCF_046630445.1 of Rutidosis leptorrhynchoides. Lineage (NCBI taxonomy): Eukaryota > Viridiplantae > Streptophyta > Magnoliopsida > Asterales > Asteraceae > Rutidosis > Rutidosis leptorrhynchoides. The sequence goes on from NC_092336.1 coordinate 342,903,716, forward strand.
GAATGGCGATTGGGGATACGCTACCCAATCCTAATAAATCCAAAAGCAAGTCTCTAAAGCAACTATGCAAGTCTTCTAGTCCCCGCGCTTACCCGAGCCACCGTCCGCATGCAATCTATAAAAAGAGTCAACAACGAGAGGGTAAGCTAACGCTTAGTGAATGATAATATACTACATACATATATATGTATAAAATGGACACACCACAAAATAACAAATACCGCATACCGAGGCATCCATATAAGGCACTACACTAAGCATACCGTACGATCTCTAAGCAACGAGCTAAAGATACAACAACAATATAAGTTCACCAACGACGATGTGAACAACGCCAAATAGCTACACCCGGAGGGTTAGCTACAACACAACAATACATTAATATATAACAATATAAACGAACAAGGTTAACACCTTAACCCGATACCGAGAACCAAATACCACAATGAAGATTGGCCGAACTACACGAGCCTTAGTAATCTGAAACCACACGAGATTACTATCTTCACAACATCGAGGTTGGCCGAACTACACGAGCCTTAGTAATCCGAAACCACACGAGATTACTACCTCAATAAGATGACCGAACTACACGAGTCACCATGAATCCGAACTACACGAGATTCATTTCCACAATACAATAAGATGACCGAAACCACACGCGTCATCGTGAATCCGAATACACACGCGATTCATTTCTCAATATTATACCCATCGCCATTGGGGTTATATCAACCACATCACAACCACGTGTGATAATGTACACGCGAACGTGTACTTCGCCAAAGATGGTCAACCAAAACGCACAACCGTGCCAATTGGACTCATACAAAAGTCCATCAAATCCATCTATATGTGAAGTGAGCTCTATAGCCGAGAATCACTTCACCCGACCCGCACCCATCCTACACATACATATGCACATAGGATATTATCACTCACCTTGAAGTCTTGAAGAATGCTTCCAAGTAATCCGCAACTCGCCAATGGAAAGTACCTATTCCATTATCACAATTACAACAATACACTTAGAGTGGATTTACAAATCAACCCAATTCGTCACTTAGTGCAATTTCGACCCAAATGCACTTCCAAGCACAAACCGTGCCCAAAACTAACCAATAATCACTAACACAAGTGAGAATGGTCCTAATACGCCAATTAAACCCGAACTCAAGTGTTAAACACGCGTCATACCCATTTTGACACTAAAACCCTAGTTTTGACCCATTAAGTCAAAATCTCACCATTTACAAGTTTTAACACCAAAACACATTTAACTCGATTTAATACTTCAACTTAATCCATTTTAAGTTTATAAACCTCATTAAATCTCCAAATGGGTCATAATCACCACCAAACCCTAATTTGACCCAAAGTCACAATTAGTCAACCAAATAACCTTAAATGGGTTTCAATACTTCCATAATCACTAACTTAAGTGATTAAACTCAATTTCAAGTCCTAAACATGGCCAATTAGTTCACCAACCCAAAATCCACCAACAATTTCAATAAACCCAATTACTAGCATCACTAAACCCATTTCATCATCTAAAAGGGTTTTTCATCAAACTAACTCAAACCCTAACTTGAATATCAAATCAAATAGATGAAATTCGGAGTTTGAGCTTACCAATACCACCACAACGTAGCTAGGAACGAAAGGAACAACTTTAGAACTCGAGCTTTTGATCAATTCGGCCTCCTTCTTCACCAAAACCCTAAATCTCTCTCTAGAATCTCTCTCTCTCTCTAAAATAGTTTGAGAGTGATGAATGGATGTGAAAATGATCCAAAACTGATCCAAACCAGCTAATATGGCTCACAAATCTGGCCCCAAGTGAAATTACCCAATTGCCCTTCATTTAAAACAATTAAAAAGAAGAAAAGGGCTGTCTGCGTGATTTGGCGCGGCGCGCCCCTGACCCGCGCGGCGCGCAAGTAGCCAGTTTCAGATTCTTTTACCTTTTTAATTAAATAACAATATTCAACGAAGCCCGTTCTCGAATGTCATAAGTACACAAGTATACAAGATAAATATTCGGGTCTTACAACTCTCCCCTACTTTAACTCGATCACGTCCTCGTGATCCTCGTCACTTAACCAAACGGACCACACTCCACGGTCCTCAATATAAGTCCCAATCCGACTTTCCTAGGCAACTCTTCCCAAGGAATCACCTTTAACAACTAAAATCGTCTCCCGCGATTTATCAAACCCACTATCCGAGCACTAAAACCATGCTCACTCCCTATCATCAGGAAAACTCAACCAATCTCGGACCGAGATATCAATCCCCTAGCGTATCCTTTCCGAGTACAATGCTAAAAGTAACCAAGTCAACCTAAGGTCAACAACACGAAACGATGGAGACCGAACCAAACGATTCCTTACGGATAACACCAATCACTAAACATCCCTTGTAGTGCGCAATACGACCCATACGCGACTACCGTAACATCATAACAAACGGTTAAAACCGATAGCGCCCAAAACGACTATGGCAATGCTAATCCAAAGGTGTACCAAAATCGACAATTCGTCACACCTGTAACAACTTGTGAGCGAAGCACGGCTATCGCATCACTAATCCCACAACATGGTCCTCACGACCCCACCATCGACGTATAAAACGACCGATAGTTCCCGCAACATGGTCCTTACGACCCTACCATTGGTGTATCAAACAACCAATAGATCACACGACGCGAAGGCTGGCCGAAAACCCACGTGCCCTAGTGAATCCGAACTACACGCGACTCACTACCTTCACCAGAACAACAATCGGGAATGGCCGAACTACACGCGCCATAGTGAATCCGAACTACACGAGAGTCACTATCCCGGAGGAATGACCGAACTACACGAGTCAATTGTGAATCCAAACTACACGAGACTCACTCCTCAATACAATGACCGAAACCACATGAGTCATTTGTGAATCCGAACTACACGAGATTCACTTCCACAACATCGAGGTTGGCCGAACTACACGAGCCTTAGTAATCCAAAACCACACGAGATTACTACCTCAATAAGATGACCGAACTACACGAGTCACCATGAATCCGAACTACACGAGATTCATTTAGTTAAGATGACCGAAACCACACGCGTCATCGTGAATCCGAAACCACACGCGATTCACAATCTCAACATAGGAATGGTACTCGCATTTCCCACCGGTACTCGCATTTCCCGATAGTGTTACACCATACCGACATAACGCTACTCCCTTGATGAAGTCAGCGGACCCCGAAGGTCATACTCCACCAATCTCAACACCGGATGAAGTCAGCGGACCCGAAGATCATGCTTCACCGATATAACACCACGCTCATGATGAAGTCAGCGGACCCCGAAAGTCATGCTCCACCAATCACGTATTCCCATGATGAAGTCAGCGGACCCTAAAGATCATGCTTCATCAAACAACCATACCATAATCGAGCAAGAACCACCTATACCAAACATAGGTACCAAACAATAATTCTCTAAAAGAGAATCCGACACACACATCCCTTAACCGAGGGATTTCACCTTGCTTGCCAAACACGTCCATTATCTCTCAACGAGATTTACCACATTACCACCTTGGTGATAATTCAAATCCAAAATCATAAGTACAATTTAACTGAAATTGTACTCTACCACAATCGACCAAATCTAGGTCCCGACACAAGTTTCGGTTTACTAAAACATTGTCCGAAATCTCACACTAAAACCTCCTCGTGCGGGAGTGTAACTCCTCCACTTGGAATTACGTTCCATAACCGCATCTCGTACACCCGTACAATGCTACCAAAGGTAGACTTTACCAATAATTGGGTTCGCACGGCCCATCACCATGTCTTGTTCCAACTTTGAGCATACCAAGGATTCTAACCTATCCTTGAACATTTCGAACGAAAAGTGTACCACAAATTACACGAACTATACACTAGCAATCATCCAATTGCTTTAGTTTGTCGAATTTCACCCGATCACTCTTGAACCTAAGGGTTTCACTTCGGTACCCTAAGTACAATGTAACCGCAACACAATCGGAGTCGAACACCACGCTAGTAGGTATAAAAGAGGCACCTAATGTCGCGTCACGTAGAATCCTTTACCAACATACATCGAGATCCAAAACACTCGATTTCTCGGGTTTCATCCCACCCGTCGAACCTCATGGTTCATCAACTTCAACACGAGAGCGAACATGCTCTAACATCCGAACACCAAAACTCATTTCCATGGCTTGGTAGAGACATTTTCCAAATACTAAGGAATGCTTGGTTACGCCAAGTCTTACGCCCTTCGCCCGTCAATCAAACATCAACATAGGGTACTTCCATTAGGAACGTCACCCATAGCATAACATGCACAACAAAGGCACGCAACTCAAACTCAAACGGCATTTAATAAATAATCAAAAGACATATTTATCAAAATTAAACGTACCTTAACATCTCCTGGCCGCACCCGTCCCCGCTAACTTGGGACATTTCGACTTACGATATCCTTCTTTTTGGCAATTGAAGCACACCATACCATCACCCTTTGGTACCGAACATTCCCAAGACTTGTGACCCTTCACGCCACAATTGTAACATCTAGCCGCACTAGAATCTGTCATACCCGTTCGCGTACCACCCGTGCTCACACTCGGACCCTTAGCCCTCTTACTCGGAGCACCATAAGAAACGACCCTTCGCTCACTTGAAGGTTCACCCTTTTTCGATCGTGAATACGACTCGAAACCTCTAGCCAAGTCGAATAATTCCGAAAACGATTTCGCTTGACCCCGGCTAATTTTACTTTTCAAGTCATCATTCAAGGTCTGATAGAAATCTCCCGTCAACAAACGATCATTCCCCAAATACTCCGGACAAAAACGAGCCTTCGCCATAAAGGTCGTCTTGAGAGTACTCAAATCCATAGATCCTTGTCGCAAATTTCACAACTCATTACGCAATTCCCACAAATCGGCCGAAGTCCGGAACTCCTCGAAGAATTCCTCCTTAAAGTCATCCTACGATAAAGCCATAAACGTCTCGCCACCGACAAGATCAATCTTACCATCCAACCAATCCCTTGCCCTACCCCGCAACAAACTCGTAGCGAGTCTCGTCTTTCTCTCGGGAGGGCAATCAATAGTACGGAAACACCCTTCGACATCCGAAATCCAAGTAGTGCTTACCAAAGGATCCGGCTTTCCGTCATACATCGGGGGTTTAGTCCTCATGAAGCTCTTAAGATAATGCTCCATTTCACCACTACTTTGAAGTTCGGAATACCTCCTTTCCATTCTTTCTTCTAACGCACCCATTTGCTCCGCAACGGTGGCCGCAACCCTAGCGTTAAACTCCACGTCATTCGCCTCGGTCTCGTTTCACGTCGTCATTCTAAAGAATGCAAAACGATTAGTCAACGTGTAAAACCGTACGCACGACACAGCCCCATCTTGCTAAACACTCATCGTACATCACTTGTTAGACACGATTTGCACCCGTAATAAGGTTTGCAAGTTCTTATTACGCACACATGCCGCATCGACTCGTTAGTACAACGACCGTCTCGCTCGATGATATACACAAACACAACCAAAATTCTACGCGGTACAAACACACGTGAGAATTATTATCACAACACAACAACATATTAATAATATCCGCATTACTAATATAAACGTTAGTCAACCTATAGCCAAGGCACTAACCAAACCCATTCCGACCCGTAATCCTACAAGTCCCGCAACAATTTAAGCACACACAAGTCTAAGTCTAGGAACCTATCTCAAGTCACCTAAATCCCTTAGACCATGCTCTGATACCACTTGTAACAACCCAAACCATCCAACGACAAAACCACGTGAAAACAGCAAAATAAAAAAAAAAATTCCTGAACAGCATGTGGCGCGGCGCGCCAAAGTGGACTGTCCAAAAAGTTCTTAAATGCGAAAATGTTTGACTAGTTCCCGACATATTTAGGCGTAACACTTTTAACCCCATGTTCCATATATAAAAACTAGCACGTTCTATTAATAAAATTATGTTTACGAAGTGGGGCCCACATCGACCCAAATTACCCCTTTAAGTATCAAAATACAATTTTCGACCATAAGACTTTTAATACAAAACAAAGCCGAGCATGGCGATTGGGGATACGCTACCCAATCCTAATAAATCCAAAAGCAAGTCTCTAAAGCAACTATGCAAGTCTTCTAGTCCCCGCGCTTACCCGAGCCACCGTCCGCATGCAATCTATAAAAAGAGTCAACAACGAGAGGGTAAGCTAATGCTTAGTGAATGATAATATACTACATACATATATATGTATAAAATGGACACACCACAAAATAACAAATACCGCATACCGAGGCATCCATATAAGGCACTACACTAAGCATACCGTACGATCTCTAAGCAACGAGCTAAAGATACAACAACAATATAAGTTCACCAACGACGATGTGAACAACGCCAAATAGCTACACCCGGAGGGTTAGCTACAACACAACAATACATTAATATATAACAATATAAACGAACAAGGTTAACACCTTAACCCGATACCGAGAACCAAATACCACAATGAAGATTGGCCGAACTACACGAGCCTTAGTAATCCGAAACCACACGAGATTACTATCTTCACAACATCGAGGTTGGCCGAACTACACGAGCCTTAGTAATCCGAAACCACACGAGATTACTACCTCAATAAGATGACCGAACTACACGAGTCACCATGAATCCGAACTACACGAGATTCATTTCCACAATACAATAAGATGACCGAAACCACACGCGTCATCGTGAATCCGAATACACACGCGATTCACTTCTCAATATTATACCCTTCGCCATTGGGGTTATATCAACCACATCACAACCACGTGTGATAATGTACACGCGAACGCGTACTTCGCCAAAGATGGTCAACCAAAACGCACAACCGTGCCAATTGGACTCATACAAAAGTCCATCAAATCCATCTATATGTGAAGTGAGCTCTATAGCCGAGAATTACTTCACCCGACCCGCACCCATCCAACACATACATATGCACATAGGATATTATCACTCACCTTGAAGTCTTGAAGAATGCTTCCAAGTAATCCGCAACTCGCCAATGGAAAGTACCTATTCCATTATCACAATTACAACAATACACTTAGAGTGGATTTACAAATCAACCCAATTCGTCACTTAGTGCAATTTCGACCCAAATGCACTTCCAAGCACAAACCGTGCCCAAAACTAACCAATAATCACTAACACAAGTGAGAATGGTCCTAATACGCCAATTAAACCCGAACTCAAGTGTTAAACACGCGTCATACCCATTTTGACACTAAAACCCTAGTTTTGACCCATTAAGTCAAAATCTCACCATTTACAAGTTTTAACACCAAAACACATTTAACTCGGTTTAATACTTCAACTTAATCCATTTTAAGTTTATAAACCTCATTAAATCGCCAAATGGGTCATAATCACCACCAAACCCTAATTTGACCCAAAGTCACAATTAGTCAACCAAATAACCTTAAATGGGTTTCAATACTTCCATAATCACTAACTTAAGTGATTAAACTCAATTTCAAGTCCTAAACATGGCCATTTAGTTCACCAACCCAAAATCCACCAACAATTTACAATAAACCCAATTACTAGCATCACTAAACCCATTTCATCATCTAAAAGGGTTTTTCATCAAACTAACTCAAACCCTAACTTGAATATCAAATCAAATAGATGAAATTCGGAGTTTGAGCTTACCAATACCACCACAATGTAGCTAGGAACGAAAGGAACAACTTTAGAACTCGAGCTTTTGATCAATTCGGCCTCCTTCTTCACCAAAACCCTAAATCTCTCTCTAGAATCTCTCTCTCTCTCTAAAATAGTTTGAGAGTGATGAATGGATGTGAAAATGATCTAAAACTGATCCAAACCAGCTAATATGGCTCACAAATCCGGCCCCAAGTGAAATTACCCAATTGCCCTTTATTTAAAACAATTAAAAAGAAGAAGAGGGCTGTCTGCGTGATTTGACGCGGCGCGCCCCTGACCCGCGCGGCGCGCAAGTAGCCAGTTTCAGATTCTTTTACCTTTTTAATTACATAACAATATTCAACGAAGCCCTTCTCGAATGTCATAAGTACACAAGTATACAAGATAAATATTCGGGTCTTACAATTATCATTCCCTTCAGGCAATGACAATATAGGTGTCGTAGTTAACTTTTTCTTCAACAATTGAAACGCTTTCTCCGGCTCATCCTTCCATTCAAATTTCTTCCCTTTATGCGTTAATGCAGTCAAAGTTTTTGCTATTTTGGAAAAATCTTGGATGAACCTTCTGTAGTAATCAGTCAGTCCCAAAAATTGGCGTATATGCTTCGGAGTTTTCGGGGTTTTCCACTTTTCAATGGTTTCAATCTTTGCTGGATCCACCTGAATACCTTCTTTGTTCACTATGTGTCCGAGGAATTGAACTTCTTCTAACCAAAATGCACACTTTGAAAACTTAGCGTACAGTTTTTCTTTCCTCAACAAATCTAGCACTTTTCTCAAATGCTCTTCGTGTTCTTGATCATTCTTTGAGTAAATAAGTATGTCATCAACGAAAACAATGACAAACTTATCAAGGTATGGTCCACACACTCAGTTCATAAGGTCCATGAACACAGCTGGTGCATTAGTCAAACCAAACGGCATAACCATAAACTCGTAATGACCGTAACGCGTCCTAAAAGCAGTTTTTGGAATATCATCCTCCTTCACCCGCATTTGATGATATCTAGAACATAAATCAATCTTCAAGTACACTTACAAACCTTGCAACTGATCAAATAAATCGTCGATTCTCGGTAGTGGATAACGGTTCTTGATGGTAAGTTTGTTCAACTCTCTATAGTCGATACATAATCTAAATGTACCATCTTTCTTTTTGACAAACAAAACAGGAGCTCCCCACGGTGATGTGCTTGGTCGAATGAAACCATGCTGTAAAAGTTCTTGTAATTGGCTCTGAAGTTCCTTCATTTCGCTGGGTGCGAGTCTGTATGGAGCACGAGCTATTGGTGCAGCTCCCGGTACAAGGTCTATTTGAAATTCAATGGATCAATGTGGAGGTAGTCCCGGTAATTCTTTCGGAAATACATCGGGAAATTCTTTTGCGACGGGAACATCATTGATGTTCTTTTCTTCAGAATTGACTTTCTCGACGTGTGTTAGCACAGCATAGCAACCTTTTCTTATTAGTTTTTGTGCCTTCAGGTTACTAATAAGATTTAACTTAGCGTCGCTCTTTTCTCCGTACACCATTAATGGTTTTACTTTTTCTCGTATAATGCAAATTGCATTTTTGTAACAAACGATCTCTGCTTTCACTTCTTTCAACCAGTCCATACCGATTATCACATTAAAACTCCCCAACTCTACTGGTATCAAGTCAATCTTAAATGTTTCGCTAACCAGTTTAATTTCTTGATTCCGACATATATTATCTGCTGTAATTAATTTACCGTTTGCTAATTCGAGTAAAAATTTATTATCCAAGGGCGTTGGTGGGCAACTTATTTTAGCACAAAAATCTCTACTCATATAGCTTCTATCCGAACCCGAATCAAATAAAACATAAGCAGATTTATTGTCAATAAAAAACGTACCCGTAACAAGCTCCGGGTCTTCATGCGCTTCTGCCGTATTAATATTGAAAACTCTTCCGTGGCCCTGCCCATTAGTATTCCCCTGATTCGGACAATTTCTACTAAAGTGGCCCGGTTTTCCACATCCAAAACAAACTATGGCGGTGTTATTTGTTCCGACATTATTTGTTCTTTTAGTTCTGTTATGGATTGGTCCGTAGATCTAGCACTTCGTCGCGCTATGATCATTTCTTTTGCACCTGTTGCAAAATATCGTGCAGAACCCCAGGTGATGCTCTTCACACCTTTGGCATGGCTGTTTTTGGTTTTTGTTGCCATTGTTGTTATTGAGATTGTTGTTGGGATTGTTGTTGTTGTTGTTGTTGTTGTTATTATTGTTGTTGGGATGGTTATTGTAGTTGTTGTTGGGGCGTTTGTTGAAGTTGTTGTTGCGATTGATGTTGCGGTTGTTGGGATAGTTATTGCGATTGTGGTTGTGATTGTTGTTGTTGTACCGGTGACTCTTGTCACTGGTTTCTTCCCACTTTCTCTTAACTTGTTTCATGTTAGCCTCTTCGGCCGCCTGCTCTTTAATCCTTCCTTCAATCTGATTCACTAGTTTGTGAGCCATTCGACTTGCCTTTTGTATGGAGGCGGGCTCGTGTGAACTCACATCTTCTTGAATCCTTTCCAATAACCCTTTTAAATATGCGTCGATCTTCTCTTCTTCGTCTTCGAACATTCTGGGACACAATAGGCACAACTCTGTGAATCGTCGTTCGTACGTGGTGATATAGAAACCTTGCGTTCGTAATCCTCTAAGCTCTACCTTGAGCTTATTTACCTCATTTCTGGGACGATACTGCTCGTTCATCAATTTCTTGAATGCTGACCACGGTAGTGCGTAAGCAGCATCTTATCCAACTTACTCGAGATAGGTATTCCACCATGTTAACGCAGTACCTGTGAAGGTATGCGTAGTGTACTTTACTTTATCTTTTTCAGTACATTTACTTATGGCAAACACCGATTCAACTTTCTCAGTCCACCGTTTCAATCCGATTGGACCCTCGGTTCCATCAAATTCTAAAGGTTTGTAGGTAGTGAATTCTTTGTAGGAGCATCCTACACGATTTCTTGTGGAATTAGTTCCACTGCTAGAACTAGAGTTATTGTTGTTATTTTGCATTGCGGCTTGTACTGCGGCTATGTTTGCAACAAGGAAAACACGAAAGTTTTCCTCACTCATGTTCAAGTTTTGACGAGTCGTCGGTGCCATTTCCTTCAAAAATGGCCAAAAGAATTGAGTTAATCATATAGAATTTAAGAGTAGTCAATAGTATTTCGTAGCATAATATGAACTTATTTATAAAAGCTTTTTCTTCATATTAGCATTTTATAGTTTTAATTCGGGTAGTACCTACCCGTTAAGTTCATACTTAGTAGCTACTATACAATTCAACTACTACGCTTCTATATGAAAAACTTATTACAATAATATTTCGCGTTCAAACTTTTATACAATATTTTACAAACTTACAATACCACTATTATACATATAGGATGAAATATAGCACATAATAACTTTACTACTCGGCAGCTATAAAGGCAATTCTAGTTAATACACAAGTCGTTCAGCAAAAGAAATAAAGACACGTAATTCATAAGTCCAGAAACAAGTCATGCATTCGGGTTTTACTAGTATTATTTACCATCCTTGATCTTGTGGAAAATAATCGTTGTGACCGTTGACTAGGCAGCATGTTGTAATGTCGTCAAAAGGACGAAGGTTACGTAATGCCCAACAGCCCCGTAACAATCTAAAAACCTTGTTTCTCACCTCAACTACCGAGTCCGTCACTTGTGAGAAGGTTTTATTTAAAAGTTGCAACCCAATGTTCTTTTTCTCCCTTTGATGAGAAGAGAACATTATTAACCCGTAAGCATAACATGCTTCTTTATGTTGCATGTTAGAAGCTCTTTCTAAAGAACGGAGTCCTATGTTGGGATATGTTGAGTCAAAATAGGTTCGTAACCCGTAGCGTAAAATTGCATCTAGGTTTCCCGCACTAAATGACTTAAAGAAAACTTGGCGTAACTTAAAGTCTCCCCAATGTGATATGCCCCTCTTTCAAAGGAAAGCCTTTTATAAACTAAGGCATGCCTGGAATGTCTTTCAAACGTTCGACAAACTAATTTTGCCGTAAATAATTGTGCTGATGAATTCTGCCCGACTCTAGACAAGATTTCATCAATCATATCCCCTGATAGGTCTTCTAAAATTTTTGGTTGTCTATCCTTAACGTCCATTTTTGTTTTTATACTGTAAAATAAACAAGGGTTAGATTCGTAAAAGATAATTAACAAATAATACAGGCAATTTTTACATATATATTAAAAGTACAAGCACACAACAATACATATATTACACAGCATGATTATAACTCTTTATTCCAACTCACTCGTTTCTTCTTCTTCTTCAGACTTAGTTCGTTTGGCTAATTTCCTAGGGATACATGGTGATCCTCTAATACGAGCCGTCATTTTCACAAATGGTTTAGAAAAACCTGGTGGCCTAGATGTTCCCGGATTATTGTTAAAATCTAAGAAATACGGGTGTTTATGATACATATAAAGTTCATCGGGGTCGGAATCAGGTTTCTCTATTTTGATGCCCTTTCCGTTATTATTTTCTTTTGCCTTATTAAATTGAGTTGGGGTAATTTCTATAACATCATCGAAATCCTCGTCGGGATCCGATTCATCAGAAAATTGGTAATTTTCCCAATGATTTTGCTTCCTTGGCGAAAACACCATTGACCATTTTTAACTTTGGTTCATTGGTTGAGGATTTTCTTTTATTTAATCGTTTTACTGTAGGTATTAATATTTCATCCTCCGAAACCTCTTCTTCTTTCAGTTCCTCCTCTTCCGGTTCCTCCTCTTCTGGTTCTTCCTCTTTCGGTTCTTCCTCGGGAATTTGTGAATCTTCCCAAAATATATTCGACTATTCATTATTATTAGGTGAGTCGATGGGATTTGTATTAGAGGTAGACATCTATCACACAATATCAAACACATTAAGAGATTAATATATCACATAATTTTTACATGTTAATAATATATAGTTTCTAACAAACAAAAATGTTAAGCAATCGTTTTTAAGAAAACACGGTCGAAGTCCAGACTCACTAATGCATCCTAAAAAACTCGGTAAGACACACTAATGCAATTTTTTAGTTCTCTAAGACTAACGCTCGGATACCAACTTTCATATAGTTGGGGACACCACACGTCCCACCAGTGCCTTCCCAGCTAACCGCTTGGTGACTACTGAGTGTACCTCAGACACTGATTTTACGGCCATGCCTCTCGGCAAAGCCAACCATATTCGGACCGCGAGGGGCAAGAGCCAATGCTTCGTCACAGGTAACACTGTGAGAACCCCCTCTATGATTAAGCCGATGACACAGCTTAAACCAGCTCTGATACCAACTAAAATGTCCCATTCATATTGATTATAAACGTTCCATATTATTTGATTTCGTTGCGAGGTTTTGACCTCTTTATGAGATGTTTTTCAAAGACTACATTCGATTTTTAAAATAACCATAAGCTTTATTTTATCGATAAAGGTTTAAAATATTACGATGGTTATCAAATAATGATAATCAAAATATAGCGTTCACACATGACCATTACATAATGGTTTACAATAATATTACACAATAATATATGTCTTCGAATGCAGTTTTCAAACAATATTATACAAGCATGGACTCCAAATCTTGTCCTTAATTTAGTATGCAACAGCAGAAGCTCTTAACAATTACCTGAGAGTAAACATGTTTAAAACGTCAACAAAAATGTTAGTGAGTTATAGGTTTAACCTATATATTTATCAATCGTAATAATAGACTACAAGATTTCATATTTCCATTTATGTAAACATCATCCCATACATAGAGATAAAAATCATTCATATGGTGAACACCTAGTAACCGACATTAACAAGATGCATATAAGAATATCCCCATCATTCTGGGACATCCATTGGACATGATATAAAAACTCGAAGTACTAAAGCATCCGCTACAACGGATGGAGTTTGTTGGGCCCAATAGATCTATCTTTAGGATTCAAGTCAATTAGTAGACTGGTTTACTAATTCTTAGGTTACCAAGCAAAAAGGGGCATATTCGGCTTCGATCATTAAACCATAGAAAGTAGTTTCATGTACTTGTGTCTATTTTGTAAAACATTTATAAAGCTGCATGTATTCTCATCCCAAAAATATTAGATTTTAAAAGTGGGACTATAACTCACTTTCACAGATTTTTACTTCGTCGGAAAGTAAGACTTGGCCACGGGTTGATTCACGAACCTATAACAAATATGTACATATATATCAAAGTATGATCAAAATATATTTACAACATTTTTATTGCGTTTTAATGATTTGAGTTTGTTAAGTCAGCAGTCCTCGTTAGTAACCTACAACTAGTTGTCCACAGTTAGATGTACAGAAATAAAGCAATATATATTATCTCGAATCAATCCACGACCAAGTGTCTACAAGTCTCAGACTCGATCACAACTCAAAGTATATATATTTTTGGAATCAACCTCAACCATGTATAGCTAACTCCAGCATTACTGCATATAGAGTGTCTATGGTTGTTCCAAATAATATATATAGATGGGTCGATATGATATGTCAAAACATTGTATTCGTGTCTATGGTATCAAAAGATTACATAATATATGTTAGAATACATGTATAATACAATATAAGTTAGTTAAGTTATGATTTGTATAGATTTGTTACAATTTTCACGTAGCTACAACAAGCAAAATTATCAAATCTTGTTTTATCCATAACTTCTTCGTTTTAAATCCGTTTTGAGTGATTCAAGTTGCTATGGTTTGATATTGAACTTAATTTTATGAATCTAAACAGAAAAAGTATAAGTTTATAGTCGGAAATATAGGTTACAAGTTGTTTTTGTAATGGTAGTCATTTCAGTCGAAAGAACGACGTCTAGATGACCATTTTGGAAAACATACTTCCACTTTGAGTTTAACCATGATTTTTGGATATATTTTCATGTTCATAAGAAAAATCATTTTCCCAGAAGAATAGCTTTTAAATCAAAGATTATCATAGTTTTTAATTATCCAAACCAAAACAGCACCCGGTTTTACTACGACGACGTATATCCGGTTTTACGGTGTTCTTCGTGTTTCCAGGTTTTAAATCATCACAAGGGTGGCGAAGAGCTGATCATTGGAGTGTATATACCAATATTAAATACATCTAGAAGCTATGTATTGTACGAGTACGAATACGGGTGCATACGAGTACAATTGTTGATGAAAACGAATGAGAGTGTAATTGTGACCAACTTTGATAAGTATGAGTGTTTTGATACGTGTCTTGAAGTCTTCCAAATGTGTATTAATACATCTTAATACACTACATGTATATACATTTTAACTGAGTCGTTAAGTCATCGTTAGTCGTTACATATAAGTGTTGTTTTTGAAACCTTTAAGATAACGATCTAATAACAATTTAATTATACCATTTGTTATTTTATATATTTTCAGTTCTAACGATTAAATCGTATATTATTATTTTTATTTAATATATATATATATATATATATATATATATATATATATATATATATATATATATATATATATATATATATATATATGTATACACATTTATTTACAATTAATGGTTCATGAATTGTCGGAGATAGTTGAATGTCAAATGAATATATGAAATAGTTCAAAATTTTCGAGACTCAACATTACAACTTTGCTTATCTTGTCGAAATTATATAAAGATTAAGTTTAAATTTGGTCGGAAATTTCCGGGTCGTCATAGTACCTACCCGTTAAAGAAATTTCGTCCCCAAAATTTGATCGAGGTTGTCATGGCTAACAATAAGAATGTTTTCATGACAATTATGATTTTATAGATAGAGTTTTATTACCATTGAGTAATATGGATAAAACAATTCGTTTATGTAAAGAGTACGAGTGAAGCTATCATAAAAGGATGGAATGAATAAATGCATGTTTATCTTAACCGGTGACGTAGTCATGGTTGATTTCCGGAATTCAAGGGATTTAAAGAAAATCTTTGTAATAATAATTGATTCTTCGATGATTAAGGAAATTAGGATTCTCTTTAATTAAATGCGGAAATCTTCCTTGATTTCTTTATCAGATATTTCACTATAAATTAACTTCTTCCGTTCTATTACTTTTACTACTCCTATACTCAATTTCTAAATTCAAATATTGTGAAAATGCTTAATCCAGTTCTGATCCTTGTCTTTATCCTGACTATCGCAACAATCATTCTCCTTTTCTAACTTCCACTAGAGGAATCTGTTTACTTCTACTTCGCCCTTGGCGTTATAGTGTTTTTAATTCTCTCGTGTCTTTATGTTGCGATAAACATTGATATACACAGTTTGTAATTTATGTGTTTTTATCGGGCTTTATGTTGGATCATAAGATCAACATGAACACGATGAATGGAACGAATAGCCACAAAGTAATCAAGAAAGTTGAGAGAAAATGAGAATTTCTATTCCACGGCTTCCTTGATCTCATTACATAACATTGGCTATTGTTAACTTCTATGGAGTTTCTAGATCCTTTATATAGCCCTCATCTAAAGGATCTCTTGGGAGTATGATTGACTCATTCTCGGGTACCTAACAATCTCCCCTCATGAGGTAATCATACTTCCAAACAAACACTCCATAGGATATACATACAAAATTACAATGAAAAAAACACGCTATTGCTAACTAGCTCCCCTCACGAATCTTGCATGGCCAGTGAAGTAGATCTTCAATGTTGGAATTCTTCTACCTTCAATGGTCTTTGTGTTTGCACAGCGGAAATGTGTGATGACCCGGGAATTTTTGACTAAATTTAAACTTAATCTTTATATGATTTTGATACGATAAGCAAAGTCTATAATATTGAGTCTAAAAATATTTTTGAACTGATTTCATATGTGCAATTACCCTTTGACCGTGCTCGACGATTCACCAACTATTGTGTGTAAATAATTATGTAAATAAACAAATATATATATATATATATATATATATATATATATATATATATATATATATATATATATATATATATAAGTAAGTAAGTGTGTATATAATATTGAGTTAATAAAATATACTTTTATCACTTAAATTAAAAATATAAAATAATATACAAGATAACTAAGTGGTTGTTAAATTAAAACTTTATATAGCTTCTATAGATAATCTTTAAGTATGGTGGAATATATATAAAAGATATAAATACTATATGTATATATTATCTAATTATTAAATATTACATAGTTAAAGTTATTGAATTAAACTACAAGTTAAGATATAGTTATTATATTAAAAATATTATTAGTTCAATTATTATTAATAGTGATACCAGTAGTATTAATATTTTTCATTTAACATATAAATATGAAATTTGATATGTATGAATTGTTATATTATCATTATTATTAATATTATTATTATCATCTAAGAATATTAATATTGTTATAATTAGTGATATTATTAAAATCAGTAGTATTATTATTTATTGGTTCTTATTATTATTAGTTTAATTATTATTAACATTATTAGAATTATTATTAATATAACATTTAATTATTTATATTAATTGAATATAATCTATAATATAGAAGGATCGTACAATTGGTTATAGATCACCATCAAGTTATATTTTTCCTGTCTTTAATCTGGATAATAGGACAAGATTCGATGAATAACATATACAAAAACCAGTACATATATTTTCCCGCTTTATTTATTTTATTATCCTAATTGAAAATAAAGTGTACTTCATGTCTATTAATTTGTTAAATGTCGATTTCACATATATTTTAAGATCCAATTCAACTGTTAATTTACGTGCTTAATCACATTATATAAGATAACCACTACAAACTACTGATTTAAAAAGCAAAATTTAAAAAAAATATATATATATATATCTCTGTTCTTGAGTGAAAATGTCAAAACCTCGAAATCGAATAGAAATTCAAAATGTACAAATGTAGAGTTGTTTGAAATCTCCTACTCAATCTATCTGGAATGTTTCAATCTTCAATTCATTAAATTGAAATCGAATTTTCGAGTCAAAGTTTTGAAGTCAAAAGTCAACGAAATTGTTCATCGAGAAATTGGTGATTATTTTGATGTTTCTGTTGAAATTAACAATTCAAAAGGTTTCTAGTTATGATTTTAAACATGTTTCATGTTTTAATTATATGATAAAACGTCCTGGAAATAGAAATCAATTTTTTTCTTTCTTTTTAGTCACGAACAGCGTGACTGTATTTCATATGTATATATTCGTTTTCTTTTCATCAATTGAACAAAAGTATACAGCAAAGATAAATTATTAATTCATTGATAAGTCCTTAATCGAAGTAACAATACATGGTGTTGATTTTGATTCGTTTGATTTTTTTTAAAGAAGAAGATGATATATATATATATATATATATATATATATATATATATATATATATATATATATATATATATATATATATATATATATATATATATATGATACACGAGATATAAACAAACAAAACAGATATAGAACAGAATAGTAAGGCTGGACGGATGGTTAAGTGTGTTACCGGGTGGGCGAGAGGTCTCGGGTTCGAGTCTGGCTAACGGCATGTTTTTTTTATTTTTAAAACAAGCTTTCTTTAAAGGTTGTAACCTATTTCATTCTTATTATTTTTTATTGATCATTATTATTATTATTATTATTATTATTATTATTATTATTATTATTATCATCATCATTATTATTATTATTATTATTATTATTATTATTATTATTATTGTTGTTGTTGTTGTTGTTATTGTTAGAAATTGTTATTGTGACTAATATGATAGCATTAATACTAATATTAATATTAAGTATTACTTATAATTGTTATAATTAAAAATGACAAGTTTGAGTACTAGTAACATGATTATTATTACTAATACTAATATAGGTATTATATTTATTGTTATTGATATAAATAATATAATGGTTAGGATAATTATAATTATTGTATTATGGATAAAATAAGTATGATTATGTTTATAATTAAGTATGACATGACAAATTGATATAATTATATAGTATGGTTAAGTATAGATATAAACTTGATACGCTCATGAAAACGTGTATGACACATAAAGATAAAATGACTTCGATTACGATTACGCTTTATAATATAATTAAAATATTAAGTAACAAGAACGATGTTATTATTATTTAAACTTGACAAAAAGAAATGTTATAAGTTATAGTCATAAAACTTAATCGTTAATACTAATAAGTATTATCTTTATTATCATTACTATTATTACTAATATATTGAATATTATTATTATTAGTAGTATCCTTATTACAAAAATTATCATGTTTATTAAAACTATCATTTTCAATAAAAATTAGTACTATTATCATTATCATTATTATTGGTGTTAAAAAAATATTATTACTATTATTATTATTATACTTATTCTAATATTATTATAAATATTATTTTGCAAACAAAAGAAATGCATATAAAACATACTTAATACATATAACATAATAAAATTTATATTTTTATATACAAAATGAAAATATAAAGATATATACATATTATTAATATAAATATAACATAACTACTAAATTCATATATATATATATATATATATATATATATATATATATATATATATATATATATATATACAATTGTTCGATTGCAAATATGTGTATTAATATATATAAATGATATAGGTTCGTGAATCCAAGGCCAACCCTGCATTGTTCGAAGTCGTCATATGTATTTTTACTACAAAATACATTAAGTGAGTTTCATTGGCTCCCTTTTTAAATGCTTTTGCTAAATATATTTTTGGGACTGAGAATACATGCGCTGCTTTTATAAATGTTTTACGAAATAGACACAAGTACTTAAAATTACATTCTATGGATGGATTATTAAACCGAATATCTCCCTTCAAGTCTGGTAACCTAAGAATTTAGGAAAATGGCCCCTGATTGACGCGAATCCTAAAGATAGATCTATGGACCTTGACAAGTCCCATTCGGGGTACGAATGCTTTAGTACTTCGAGATTATTATACTGACGAGAGGTTCTGTTTTGGGGATATTCTATGCATTAAGTTAACATCGGTTACCAGGTGTTCAATCCATATGAATGATTTTTATCTCTATGCCGTGCGAAATGCCTGATATGAGATTATATTTGTTAAGAATGGAAATGAAATCTTGTGGTCTATTAACATTATGAAATGATTATTATGATAAACTAATGAACTCACCAACCTTTTGGTTGACACTTTAAAGCATGTTTAATCTCAGGTATGAAAGAAATCTTCCACTGTGCATTTGCTCGTATTAGAAATATTACTTGGAGTCATTCATGACATATTTCAAAAGACGTTGCATTCGAGTAGTTGAGTTCATCAAGATTATTATTAAGTCAATTATAGCTGGATATATTATAAAATGGTATGCATGCTATTAACTGTCGATGTAATGAAAGTTTGTCTTTTAAAAACGAATGCAATGTTTGTAAGATGTATCATATAGAGGTCAAGTACCTCGCGATGTAATCAACTATTGTGAATCGTTTGTAATCGATATGGACTTCATCCGGATGGATTAGGACGGGTTATGAAAGTTGGTACCAGAGCGGTGGTCTTAGTGAACCAGGTCTTGCGTTAGTGTGTCTAACTGATAGTCGTTAGGATGCATTAGTAAGTCTGGACTTCGACCGTGTCTGCATGTCAAAAATTTTGCTTATCATTTTTGTCAGAAATCATCAGTTTATCATTCTTAGGAAATTATCTGCTTATCATTCTTAGTCTAGACACATCCTACTGCAATGATTGCATGAATAGTGTATAGACAAAAATTCATATCTTAGCATATCTACTAATCCATATCTTAGTGTATCTGTTACTGTAGACTTTATCTAACACGTTTCCTTAATTTTCTCCGTAATTCACGGGATCTTTGGAAGTATGTATAGATATTCTATACATAATTAGAATATCATTCGATATTCGAAAATCATTTCATATCAAAGTCCTTTAACTGATCATGAGAGATGGATCATACACCTAGCTTGTATTCCATTAGTTCCGGAAGCAATTTTGAGATGTATATTGAAGCAGACTCCGAAGTCAATGAACCAGAAGTGCCTCAACCATTTATTTATTTTTCTTTCTCGAGGAGATGGGGGTGGGTCCGAGACTTACTCACTCGATGGAGAAATGAAGAAGGCGAGCCCTACTGCGAACCAAACTTACCTCCTAACATCGGAGAAAACGATGTACTCACCGGTGAAACTATGCGCAACACTGTATTCACCCTTCTTGCTAAAGTTTTCCACCTCGAAGGTCGCATTACTGCAATCTTAGAAAATATTCAACCTCTACTTCCGAATACCAATAGAAGGGGAATATTAGAAGAAGTTAGGGAACTTCGAATTGATAATCAAGATCTATCGAATCAGATGAGCGGATGGATAGAAATGATAGAGGGTGGGATAGAAACCCTGACAAGAATGGTGCGTGATTTACAAGCTATACTTACTACACCAACATCATCACCAACCTCAGCACCAACAACACTTGTATATATATATATGTATGAATTTAGTAGTTATGTTATATAAATATAACATAACTACTAAATTCATATATATATATATATATATATATATATATATATATATATATATATATATATATATATATATACAATTGTTCGATTGCAAATATGTGTATTAATATATATAAATGATATAGGTTCATGAATCCGAGGCCAATCCTGCATTGTTCAATGTCGTCATATGTATTTTTACTACAAAATACATTAAGCGCTGCTTTTATAAATGTTTTACGAAATAGACACAAGTACTTAAAATTACATTCGATGGTTGGATTATTAAACTGAATATCGCCCTTCAAGTCTGGTAACCTAAGAATTTAGGGAAATGGCCCCTGATTGACGCAAATCCTAAAGATAGATCTATGGACCTTGACAAGTCCCATTCGGGGTACGAATGCTTTAGTACTTCGAGATTATTATACAGATGAGAGGTTCTGTTTTGGGGATATTCTATGCATTAAGTTAACGTCGGTTACCAGGTGTTCAATCCATATGAATGATTTTTATCTCTATGACGTGCGAAATGCCTGATATGAGATTATATTTGTTAAGAATGGAAATGAAATCTTGTGGTCTATTAACATTTTGAAATGATTATTATGATAAACTAATGAAATCACCAACCTTTTGGTTGACACTTTAAAGCATGTTTATTCTCAGGTATGAAAGAAATCTTCCTCTGTGCATTTTCTCGTATTAGAAATATTACTTGGAGTCATTCATGACATATTTCAAAAGACGTTGCATTCGAGTCGTTGAGTTCATCAAGATTATTATTAAGTCAATTATAGCTGGATATATTATAAAATGGTATGCATGCTGTTAACTGTCGATGTAATGAAAGTTTGTCTTTTAAAAACGAATGCAATGTTTGTAAAATGTATCATATAGAGGTCAAGTACCTCGCGATGTAATCAACTATTGTGAATCGTTTGTAATCGATATGGACTTCGTCCGGATGGATTAGGACGGGTTATGAAAAAATGCGCAACCACGTGATATTCATCGTAGCATCACTTCATGTTGTTGAAGAATATAACTCCCCTCCAACACTTGCCTTGATTAGTAAGATCGAAAAACTAGAGAAAATCCCCTCACAAAGAATATGGGGCATGGCCGATCAAGTTTGATTTCAATCAAACACATGATCGTCTCATAAAGCGTGTAGATCATTGGGTCCTTCGAAGTTCCTAACGTCTCAAATACTCCCCCAAGGATGTGGAAGTCGCTTTTCGTTTTCCTTTACTCACTCGTCAAACAAGTAACGCAACGATTTTTTCTTCTTTAAAGCCCGAGTCCAATACCGTACGTGTATTGAAGTCACTCGCACATCAACCATATACATATCTCCCCCACAATGATGCTCGCATGAATATCGTATGAATTAAGAGCGTCATTGTTTAAAATGGTTGACGTGCTTGACAAATCTCCAAAATATCATAAAGAACGCGTATGAGAAAAGCCGTGTGAATTCGAGCCTCAAAAATAGTGAAAAAATACGCTTTGGAGGTCTAGATTCGGTAAAGGACCATCTCTGAAAAATCTGATAAAAGTCAGGGGCCAAAACTATCAAATTTATAGCCAGATTCGGTAAAGGACTGAGCTTGCCACATTTTGAAACCTTGCAGGGACTGAAAATGTCAATTTACTCAAGCTTTTATCTGTTAGGCTTAGCACATTCGGTAGGCCCACTGTGACCTTAAAGTAACATGGTTGTTAGGCCATGTGAAGTGATGAAGCCCAATAACACAAGTAAGAGTGACTGATTCGGTAATATTTGTCCATAAGAATCCATGAAGCATCAGAATACCAGATTCGCTATATACTGAATGTACTTCGTCAATATCAATACCGAATGAGATTCAACCATTGAAGCTATACCGAATCAAATAAACATTAATACTCAATCAAATTATGTATACCGAATCCATCACTGCCATATACCGAATGAGAAATCAACGTTCAATACCGAATGGTATTCAATCCTCAATTATGAATCAGAAGTAATCAGAAGTTGTACCGAATCATCTTCATCAGAATCAATCGAATGAATATTCAAACTAAAATATTCAAGTTATCAATTTAAACGAATTGAAGCTTAAAATTTGTTGCAAATCCTTGCTAAACCAGAGACTTAGATAAATATGTGTAGATGCAGCATCAAAACAACACTAATTAGCAGAAATCGATGAAGAACAATGAAGAAGATGAACTCGAACTCCGAAAACTGAACTCGAAATCTAGATGTTAATAGACCTCGATTTCTTCATGAAACAAGTTGCAAATCATCTCAATAACACTCGTAAATCATCAATTGTTTCAGAAACAAACTGAAATTCACGAATCAAACCGCTGACCGATTATGAACAAACATTGACTTCATAAATTCGAGCTTGAATCTTCAAGTTTAGATCTGTAAATTTGCTGAGAGAATCACGAATAGATTTAGAACACAACTGCATTGTTACTTTTCTGTAAATCTTCTCAAATTGATCCAGAGCTCAAATCGTTAAGCGACGGAGATAAATGAAGAACACGAACAAAATTTGGACGAATTTGTTGTTATTCCGTTGAAGTTATGATGAATGAATCTCGGATGAAGTTAAAGGATCACGAATTTAATATGAATTTGAGTTGAAGATCATCGAGCATTAAATCTGAATATGGAGTTCATGTGGATAATAATGAGTCTCGCTTGTGTAGCATATATGAAAGTGAATTGTTGTGAATTTAATTGGAATAAGTTTCCTTGAGATTCGGTACTGTGTAGCTGATGTCACATGAATCTGAATTTGTATTGAGAGTTGTAAAAATAAAATGATGTAATGATCATGGAATTAAATCTCAGAACGTGTGTTTTGGATATAACTTTGAATAAGTGACTGATGTAAAATGATTGTGTTTTGAATTATTGTCGTGAGATTTGTAAATTTGATTTGAATAAATTTCGGTTTAGGTTCGGTAAATGAGATTCGGTGTTTTCGAAAAATTTTAGATGAAGATTCGAATATTCGATATGAAGATTCGAAGATTTAGTGATGAAGGTTTGAAGATCATCATGAAGATATGAAGATCTTCATGATGAAGGTTCGAATATATGAATATCTTCATGTTGAAGCTATGAAGGTGAAAGGTGTCGGATATGAACATTCATCGATATTCATGCGGATCATCTTCGTTTCGTTGAAGATCCCGCTCTGATACCACATGTTGGATCATAAGATCAACATGAACACGATGAATGGAACGAATAGCCACAAAGT
Organism: Rutidosis leptorrhynchoides; assembly: GCF_046630445.1. Taxonomy (NCBI): domain Eukaryota; kingdom Viridiplantae; phylum Streptophyta; class Magnoliopsida; order Asterales; family Asteraceae; genus Rutidosis; species Rutidosis leptorrhynchoides. Next base: position 342,928,386 of record NC_092336.1, read on the forward strand.
AATCAAGGAATTTGAGAGAAAATGAGAATTTCTATTCCACTGCTTCCTTGATCTCATTACATAACATTGGCTATTGTTAACTTCTATGGAGTTTCTAGATCCTTTACATAACATTGGCTATTGTTAACTTCTTGAGAGTATGATTGACTCATTCTTGGGAGTTTCTAGATACTTTATATTCTCCCTAATATTTGGAGTTTCATACTTTTATTTTCTCTTCCCAACTTTAAGTGAAGCGAATAATGGTCCAGAATTCGTAGCTATGAATTTCAGAATGAACATAGTTAATGTTCTAGGAAAGAAACGGTAATACCACAATCTGACTTGTCAAATTACCAGAATTCAAGGGAAAAGATAAGACTATCAAGAAAATATGTTCTTGATATATTTATAGATTAGATAGAATGTAAGAGTCGTGTAACATGACACATGATAACGTTATAGTCTGTGAATTATCATGTTTCATTAGAAACTCATCATGACTTACTGTAATATAATCACGTTAATCAAGTGTCATTATATTATACTAACTCATGCATCAATTTCCAACACTACTTCAAAACATTCATAATTCAAACTTGAATTTTTCAGAAATTTAGAAACTAACAGTTTCTTTTATGATGTAATACAGATAATATCAGACAAGAATATTTATGAAGATATATTCAGAAATATTGAGGATATTTATAATGAAAGATACGATGATATTTTAGAATTTCTAATATAGATGGATGATGATGTGACAACCCGGAAATTTCCGACCAAATTTAAACTCTAATCTTTATATTATTCCGACATGATAAGCAAAGTTTGTTAAGTTAAAGCTCAAGAATTTTAAACTATGTTCATACATTCATTTAATCTCGACCAAATTCCGACGATTCACGAACCTTATATAATTGGATATGAATATGTATATATATGTATATGTATATATTATAACTTGAGATTATTAACAAAGTATTAAACGTATAATACTTTACATGAACGTATTTGTTTCAATACATTTATCGATGGAATTAGAAGATGATATCAAATGATTGAGTTATTAGATACATTGAATCATGATTACGAGTCTCTGTTAAGAGGTCCACTTTGATTTAGAAAACCTTTCCTTTTTAACGATATTTGGAAAAAATGGTAAAGTGATCTTCGAGTAAGGACAAAGTGTCAAGTAGCGAGAGCTAGTCAGATTGGTGGAAATTCCTGTTAAATTGCAATACATGCCTTACAATAATTACCTCGTGAATTTTGATAAGATAAATTAATTAACCTTCATATTATGTATTGCGAAAGTAAAATTAGGGAATATAGGTAAATTAGGAAATAGATATTGACAAGTTAAGTAGATCGACGTTTTACATTAAGATGATTTCATACGTTTGATTTTCCCTTAGACTTAATCCTACGAGTCATGATTAAAATGAAAATTTAAAACCTTGAAACCTGATATGATTCATATATGATATTACGTTCTTAAACGAAAACGACTTTTCGATATAATAGACTTTTATTATTAAAAACGTCTTATGACATAACAACTTCTACTATTATAACCTTTGTAATAAAAAGATTTTTCAATATAAAATAATTTGATTATTAAAATATTTTATGAACGTTTGTATATAAATAAACTATATCAATTTTAAACTTTAAATACAAAAGTTATGAAATAGTAATTCTTAATATTTAAACAATTTCTAAATATATAAGTTTTGAATGACATTAGTTTTGAAAAACTACATTAAGTAAATAGTTCAAATTTATATTTCGAAATGAAAATATAAATATATATAATTTAGTCATAAAACGTCCTGATTTAAACTAATATATTTTGACAAACAACGAACCACTGATTTATAGAAGCAAATGACCACAACGCTTAATTTTATAAGTTACAATTATTATAAGGTAATTTATTGATGAGTAAGTCAAATTATTAATAAGGGTACACGTCGCGTAACGTAAAAGGCTAGTTTTCTAAGCGTACGAAAATGCATTCGAGAAACCGAAACTGAGACATAAGTCGAGTGACAACGTACGAAACATTGGAACTAAAATTACATTTTTACCATGCACGTAAATATAATATAATATATAATTAATTATATAAATTAAATAATTATTTATAATTAATATATATTAAAACAAGTGCCGGTAGCATGTTTTGAGTGCATATGAGCTGGACATTTTTGTCATACAATCGCATGAAATCAAGGTAGAAACCCCATGCAATTGCATGGGGTGTAAAGTCAGGAAACATGCTATAAAGCTCGACGTCTGGTTCATTTCATTTATCCATCTTTCGATCTCTCTCACAAGTACACATATACATTTATATTTATTATATAATTATTATTATTATTATTATTAAGATTGATATTATTATTATTAATCATGTTATTAAGAGTATTCGTATTATTATTATTAGTTATATACATAAAATATTACGACGAGGTCATGAGCGGGTTAGTTCAAGATGAGTTTGGCGAATATGATAGGGCTAAGGAAATTATGGGTTATAGCTATGGAGGTGACGGGTATGGTTCATGGGTATGCTCGTGAGGTCAATTTAGTGTTTATCATCTCCGTTGCGTCTACGTACCTTCCTGCAATATTGAATCTCAATATTGATACGTAAGCACTCATAATTTAACTTTTACATATTAATAGTGTATCCCTGACTAGTGCTCGAGTATATAGGATTATGAATGCTTATATTTTTTGATATTGTCATTAGATAGGTTATGTTGAATCCTGAATTAGTTATATATGCAGTTGAGATAAGGTATAAGATATGCATGTCATTGAAAAGCTAACGAAAAACTTTAAACTTTTTATTTAGATATCGTATGGTTTTGATGAACGGATTAAAAGATATCGTCAATTGAATTATCTATAATTTTAAAGTATTATTGTTAAAATGATTATCGTTATCGTTATCGTTATCGTTATCATCGTTATTATCGTTATTATTATTTTTATTTAATAATCAATATTATTATTATTATTATTATTATTATTATTATTATTATTATTATTATTATTATTATGATTATCATTTTTATTATTAATATTATTAAAATAATTAATATTTTTTTATCAAAACTATCAATTTATTATTTTTATTGTCATTATTATTATTAAAAGTATCACTAATATTAAAACCATCATTTTTATTAAAATTATTATTAATAGAAATATCATTGTTATTATAAAATATCATTATTATTATTTTAGTATTATTATTATTTAAAAATTATCATTTTAAATAGAAATATTATTTTTATATAAAATATTATTATTACGGTTAATATTAAAAAGTATTGCTATTATTAAGATTGTCAAGATTAGAATTATCATTTTATTTTAATTATTAGTAAATATAAATATTGTTATTTTTATTAGTAGAATAATAATTATTATTATTACAAATAATACAACTTTCACTTATTATTGTTATTATCGATAATATTGTATCAAATCAATATGTGATACAAAGATATTTTACTACATGTAATATAATTACATTAATAATACCTATCATTATATTTTTATGATATTAAATGAACTTTATAAATTTTATTATTTAAGATATATAAAAGTATATTTTTATTATATAAATTTTAATATAAAATTTTATTTATTAATAAAGGAATTATATTATTACCCTAATAAAAATCTATTAAATATATTAAAACGACTATATTTATGTTATATAATAATCATGCATATATTTTGAAAGTCATTTTTGGGTCATGATGACTTTTGTTGACTTTTGCATGATAATCTCGAGCATTAGGATTGTGATACAATATGACCTGACCTAAATTGTTAGACAGATATTGACCAATCTATGAATATATATACACTTAATATAGGTTCGTGAATCCGAGGCCAACCTTGCACTTGTTCAATGACGTCATATGTATTTTTACTATGAAATACAGTATTGTGAGTTTCATTTGCTCCCCTTTTAAATGCTTTTGCAATATATATTTTTAGGACTGAGAATACATGCGCTTTTATAAATATTTTACGAAATAGACACAAGTAATCGAAACTACATTCTATGGTTAGATTATCGAATCGAATATCACCCTTTTAGTCTGGTAATCTAAGAATTAGGGAACATACACCCTAATTGACGTGAATCCTAAAGATAGATCTATTGGTCCTAAGAAACCCCATACGGGTTACGGATGCTTTAGTACTTCGATTGTTTCATGTCCGATGAGAGTCCCGGAATGATGGGGATATTCTAGACGCGTTCTGTTAATGTCGGTTACCAGGTGTTCACCATATGAATGATTTTTATATCTATGCAGTTTGTGCGAAATGCCTGATATGAGATGTATATTGAAATGACATATTAGATCATTTATAGTTGGATATTATAAAATGGTATGTATGCCTATCAACTTTTGATGTAATGAAAATTTGTCTTTTAAAACGAATGCAATGTTTGTAAAATGTATCATATAGAGGACAAATACCTCGCAATGTAATCATATGTTATTGTATTTATTCTTATGGATTAGGACAGGTCTTTACATGTGGTATCAGAGCGGTGGTCTTAGTGAACCAGGTCTGCATTTGTGTGTCTAACTGATAGTCGTTAAGATGCATTAGTGAGTCTGGACTTCGACCGTGTCTGCATGTCAAAAGTTTTGCTTATCATTTTTAGTCGGAAATCATCTGCTTATCATCCTTAGGAAATTACCTGCTTATCATTCTTAGTCTAGACACATCTTATTGCATTGATTGCATGAATAGTGTATAGACAAAATTCATATCTTAACGTATCTGCTAATTCATATTGAAATGTCCCGTTCATATTGATTATAAACGTTCCATATTAATTGATTTTGTTGCGAGATTTTGACCTCTATATGAGACGTTTTTCAAAGACTGCATTCATTTTTAAAACAACCATAACCTTTATTTTATCAATAAAGGTTTTAAAAGCATTACATAGATTATCAAATAATGATAATCTAAAATATACTGTTTACACATGACCATTACATAATGATTTACAATAGAAATATATTACATCGACATATGTTTCTTGAATGCAGTTTTTACACAATATCATACAAACATGGACTCCAAATCTTGTCCTTATTTTAGTATGCAACAGCGGAAGCTCTTAGTATTCACCTGAGAATAAACATGCTTTAAACGTCAACAGAAATGTTGGTGAGTTATAGGTTTAACCTATATATATCAAATCGTAACAATAGACCACAAGATTTCATATTTCAATACACATCCCATACATAGAGATAAAAATCATTCATATGGTGAACACCTGGTAACCGACATTAACAAGATGCATATATAAGAATATCCCCATCATTCCGGGACACCTTTCGGATATGATATAAATTTCGAAGTACTAAAGCATCCGGTACTTTGGATGGGGTTTGTTAGGCCCAATAGATCTATCTTTAGGATTCTCGTCAATTAGGGTGTATGTTCCCTAATTCTTAGATTACCAGACTTAATAAAAAGGGGCATATTCGATTTCGATAATTCAACTATAGAATGTAGTTTCACGTACTTGTGTCTATTTTGTAAATCATTTATAAAACCTGCATGTATTCTCATTCCAAAAATATTAGATTTTAAAAGTGGGACTATAACTCACTTTCACAGATATTTCCTTCCTCGGAAATAAGACTTGGCCACGGATCGATTCACGAACCTATACAAATATGTACATATATATCAAAGTATGATCAAAATATAATTACAACCATTTTTATTATGTTTTAAAGATTTGAGTGTATTAAGTCAGTTGTCCTTGTTAGTAACCTACAACTAGTTGTCCACAGTTAGATGTACAGAAATAAATCAATATATATTATCTTGAATCAATCCATGACCCATTGTATACATGTCTCAGGCTAGATCACAACTCAAAGTATATATATTTTTGGAATCAACCTCAACCCTGTATAGCTAACTCCAACATTACTGCATATAGAGTGTCTATGGTTGTTCCAAATAATATATATACATGGGTCGATATGATATGTCAAAATATTTGCATAAGAATACATGTATAATACAATATAAGTTAGCTAGGATATGATTTGTATAGATTTGCTAAACATTTCCTGTAGCTAAAAAGATCAAAAATATCCAATCTTGTTTTACCCATAACTTCTTCAGTTTAAATCTGTTTTGAGTGAATCAAATTGCTATGGTTTCATATTGAACTCTAATTTAAGAATCCAAATAGAAAAAGGATAGGTTTATAGTCGGAAATTTAAGTTACATGTTAATTACTAAAGAGGTAGTCATTTCCGTCGAAAGAACGACATCTTGATGACCATTTTGAAAAACATACTTTCACTTTGTGTTTAACCAAGATTTTTAGATATAGTTTCATGTTCATATGAAAAATCATTTTCCCAGAAGAATAACTTTTAAATCAAAGTTTATCATAGTTTTTAATTATCCAAACCAAAACAGCCCCCGGTTTCACTACGACGGCGTATATCCGATTTTATGGTGTTCATTGTGTTTCCAGGTTTTAAATCATTAATTTAGCATATCATATAGATATAGAAAATGTGTTTAGTTGATTTTAAAATTCAAGTTATAAGAATTAACTTTTGTTTGCGAACAAGTTTAGAATTAACTAAACTATGTTCTAGTGATTACAAGTTTAAACCTTCGAATAAGATAGCTTTATATGTATGAATCGAATGATGTTATGAACATCATTACTACCTGAAGTTTTCTGGATAAAACTACTGGAAATGAGAAAAATGGATCTAGCTTCAAAGGATCCTTGGATGGCTTGAAAGTTCTTGAAGCAGAATCATGACACGAAAACAGTTCAAGTAAGATTTTCACTCGAAATAAGATTGTTATAGTTGTAGAAATTGAATCAAAGTTTGAATATGAATATTACCTTGAATTAGAAAGATAACCTACTGTAAATAACAAAGGTTCCTTGATCTTAGATGATTACTTGGAATGGATTAGAAAGCTTGGAAGTAAACTTGCAAACTTGGTAGTATTCTTGATTTTTATGAAACTATACTTATGGAATTTATGAAGAACACTTAGAACTTGAAGATGGAACTTGAGAGAGATCAATTAGATGAAGAAAATTGAAGGATTAAAGTGTTTGTAGGTGTTTTTGGTCGTTGGTATATGGATTAGATATAAAGGATATATAATTTTGTTTTCATGTAAATAAGTCATGAATGATTACTAATATTTTTGTAATTTTATGAGATATTTCATGCTAGTTGCCAAATGATGGTTCCCACATGTGTTAGGTGACTCACATGGGCTGCTAAGAGTTGATCATTGGATTGTATATACAAATTGTACATACATCTAAAAGCTGTGTATTGTACGAGTACGAATACGGGTGCATACGAGTAGAATTGTTGATGAAACTGAACGAGGATGTAATTGTAAGCATTTTTGTTAAGTAGAAGTACTTTGATATGTGCCTTGAATTCTTTCAAAAGTGTAAGAATACATATCAAAATACAACATGTATATACATTCTAATGGAGTCGTTAAGTCTTCGTTAGTCGTTACATGTAAGTGTTGTTTTGAAACCTTTAAGTTAACGATCTCAATTAATGTTGTTAACCCAATGTTAATTATATCAAATGAGATGTTAAATTATTATATTATCATGATATTATGATGTATGAATATCTCTTAATATGATATATACATTAAAATATCGTTACAACGATAATCGTTACATATAAGTCTCGTTTCGTAATTCTTGAGTTAGCAGTCTTTTTTTACATATGTAGTTCATTGTTAACACACTTAATGATATATTTAAATATCATTTTATCATGTTAAATATAGTGTATCAATATCTTAATATGATACATATATATTTAGTAGACGTTATCATAACGATAATCGTTATATATATATCATTTCGAGTTTCTTAACTTAGTAATCTCATTTCTTATGTATATCACACATTGTTAATATACCTAGTGAGATACTTACTCATCATAATCTCATGTCAACCATATATATATATATATATATATATATATATATATATATATATATATATATATATATATATATATATATATATATATATATATACCACAACATGTAGTTTTTACAAATTTGTAACGTTCGTGAATCGCCGGTCAACTTGGGAGATCAATTGTCTATATGAACCTTATTTCATTTAATCAAGTCTTAACAAGTTTGATTTCTTAACATGTTGGAAACATTTAATCATGTAAATATCAATCTCAATTAATATATATAAACATGGAAAAGTTCGGGTCACTACAGTACCTACCCGTTAAATAAATTTCGTCCCGAAATTTTAAGCTGTTGAAGGTGTTGACGAATCTTCTGGAAATAGATGCGGGTATTTCTTCTTCATCTGATCTTCATGCTCCCAGGTGAACTCTGGTCCTCTACGAGCATTCCATCGAACCTTAACAATTGGTATCTTGTTTTGCTTAAGTCTCTTAACCTCACGATCCATTATTTCGACGGGTTCTTCAATGAATTGAAGTTTTTCATTGATTTGGATTTCGTCCAACGGAATAGTGAGATCTTCTTTAGCAAAACATTTCTTCAAATTCGAGACGTGGAAAGTGTTATGTACAGCCGCGAGTTGTTGAGGTAGCTCCAGTTGGTAAGCTACTGGTCCGACACGATCTATAATCTTGAATGGTCCAATGTACCTTGGATTTAGTTTCCCCCGTTTACCAAATCGAACAACGCCTTTCCAAGGTGAAACCTTAAGCATGACCATTTCTCCAATTTCAAACTCTATATCTTTTCTTTTACTGTCCGCGTAGCTCTTTTGTCGACTCTGGGCGGTTTTCAATCGTTGTTGAATTTGGATGATTTTCTCGGTAGTTTCTTGTATTATCTCCGGACCCGTAATCTGTCTATCTCCCACTTCATTCCAACAAATCGGAGACCTGTACTTTCTACCATAAAGTGCCTCTAACGGTGCCATCTCAATACTAGAATGATAACTGTTGTTGTAGGAAAATTCTGCTAACGGTAGGTGTCGATCCCAACTGTTTCCGAAATCAATAACACATGCACGTAGCATGTCTTCAAGTGTTTGTATCGTCCTTTCACTCTGCCCATCAGTTTGTAGATAATAGGCAGTACTCATGTCTAGACGAGTCCCCAATGCTTGTTGCAACGTCTGCCAGAACCTTGAAACAAATCTACCATCCCTATCAGAGATAATAGAGACAGGTATTCCATGTCTGGAGACAACCTCCTTCAAATACAATCGCGCCAACTTCTCCATTTTGTCATCTTCTCTCATTGGCAGGAAGTATGTTGACTTGGTGAGACGATCAACTATTATCCAAATAGTATCATAACCACTTGCAGTCCTTGGCAATTTAGTAAGGAAATCCATGGTAATGTTTTCCCATTTCCATTTCAGGATTTCAGGTTGTTGTAGTAGACCTGATGGTTTCTGATGTTCAGCTTTAACCTTAGAACACGTCAAACATTCTCCTACATATTTAGCAATATCGGCTTTCATACCCGGCCACCAAAAGTTTTTCTTGAGATCTTTATACATCTTCCCCGCTCCGGGATGTATTGAATATCTGGTTTTATGTGCTTCTTTAAGTACCATTTCTCTCACATCTCCAAACCTTGGTACCCAAATTCTATCAGCCCTATATCGGGTTCCGTCTTCCCGAATATTAAGATATTTCTCTGATCCTTTGGGTATCTCATTCTTCAACTTTCTTTCTTTTACAACCCCCTGTTGCGCCTCCTTTATTTGAGTAGTAAGGTTAGTACAAATAATTATATTCATAGCTTTTACCCGTATAGGTTCTCTGTCCTTTCTACTCAAAGCGTCGGCTACCACATTCGCCTTCTCCGGGTGGTATCGAATCTCAAAATCATAATCATTCAACAGTTTAATCCACCTGCGTTGTCTCATATTCACTTGCTTCTGATTAAATATATGTTGGAGACTTTTGTAGTCGGTATATATAATACTTTTGACCCCATATAAATAATGCCTCAAGTCTTTAATGCAAAACAACATCACCCAATTCCAAATCATGAGTTGTATAATTTTTCTCGTGAATCTTCAATTGTCTAGATGCATAAGCGATCACCTTCGTTCGTTGCATTAATACACAACCGAGACGTTGCTTTGATGCATCACAATAAATCACAAAATCATCATTCCCTTCAGGCAATGACAATATAGGTGACGTAGTTAGCTTTTTCTTCAATAACTGAAACGCCTTCTCTTGTTCATCCTTCCATTCAAATTTTTTTCCTTTATGCGTTAATGTAGTCAAGGGTTTTGCTATTTTGGAGAAATCTTGGATGAATCTTCTGTAGTAACGAGCCAATCCTAAAAATTGACGTATATGCTTCGGAGTTTTTGGGGTTTCCCACTTTTCAACGGTTTCGATCTTTGCCGGGTCCACCTGGATACCTTCTTGGTTCACTATGTGAACGAGGAATTGAACTTCTTCCAACCAAAATGCACACTTTGAAAACTTAGCGTACAGTTTTTCTTTCCTCAATACTTCTAGCACTTTTCTCAAATGTTCTTCGTGCTCTTGACCATTCTTTGAGTAAATAAGTATGTCATCGATGAAAACAATGACAAACTTGTCAAGATATGGCCCACACACTCAGTTCATAAGGTCCATGAACACAGCTGGTGCGTTAGTCAATCCAAACGGCATAATCATAAACTCGTAATGACCATAACGCGTCCTAAAAGTAGTTTTTGGAATATCATCCTCCTTTACTCGCATTTGATGATATCCAAAATGTAAATCGATTTTCGAATAAACCGACGAGCCTTGTAGTTGATCAAATAAGTCATCAATTCTCGGCAGTGGATAACGGTTTTTTATGGTAAGTTTATTCAACTCTCTGTAGTCAATACACAACCTAAATGTACCATCCTTCTTCTTGACAAACAAAACAGGAGCTCCCCATGGTGATGTTCTTGGTCGAATGAAACCACGTTCTAATAGTTCTTGCAGTTGGCTTTGCAGTTCTTTCATCTCGCTGGGTGCGAGTCTGTAAGGAGCACGAGCTATTAGTGATAATGATTAAGTTATGATTTCATGGCGATGATGGTTGATCGATGATGATGAGATTAAGTATGATGATTTTGATATGATTAGTTGTTTCCTGTGATTTGGATTTGGAAGGAAAATGATAAAAACAGAAATGAAATAGCAGATTGGTGGTTAAGGGTTTATTCGTTAATCGAGAGGTCTCGGGTTCGATTCCTGCCAGTGGCATCTAAATTTTTAAAGCTGTTTAGTGAGGTTCGTGAATCTAAGGTGAACCCTATACTTGCTCAATGTCGTCATATGTATTTTTACTACAAAATACAGTATGGTGAGTTCATTTGCTCCCTTTTTACTCATTACATTTTTGAGCTGAGAATACATGCAAATGCTTTATTAACTGTTTTACAATATTTATATGCGTGAGTTCATTTGATTCCCTTTTACTCTTTACATTTTTGGGACTGAGAATACATGCGCTGTTTTTATAACTGCTTTATTAAATGCTTTTGAAATATATTTTGAACTGTGAATACATGAAATGCTTTTATAAATGTTTGACGAGATAGACACAAGCAAAACATTCCTCGAATGAATTATTATGCAGACAGAAGTTCTGCGGATTATTATTGAATTATGTGGACATGATAATTGCCACCATTGAATTATGTGAACATGATAATTTCCACCATTGAATTATGTGGACATGATAATTGCCACCATTGAATTATGTGGACATGATAATTGCCACCAATTGAAGTGAATGTTATATATCGAGAGAATGATTTTGCACACAGGTTATGTGTATGATATTTTATACACGAGATATGTGTATGGTTACAAAGATTTGTTAAAATGATTTCGTACACGAGAAAAGTGTACTGTATTTAAAATATATTGCATGTACATTATAGGTGGGTATAGGATTCGGTCCCATTTGTACCATGCAGAATTTAAATCTTGTGGTCTATCAAAATGATGAATTTTATTGTTTTATGATAAACTTATGAACTCACCAACCTTTTGGTTGACACTTTAAAGCATGTTTATCCTCAGGTTTGAAAGAAGTCTTCCGTTGTGCATTTGTTCATTTTAAAGATATTACATAGAGTCGTTCATGGCATATAAAGGTCTGTTCATCGCAATGGTACCAGATGTTATTGTATTCGTTTAGGAAGATTTTGGACGGGGTATGACATGTGGTATCAGAGCGGTGGTCTTAGCGAACCAGGTCTTGCATTAGTGCGTCTAACTGATAGTTGTTTAGATGCATTAGTGAGTCTAGACTTCGACCGTGTCTGTATGTCAAAAGTTTTGCTTATCATTTAGTGTCGAAAAATTATTTTCTTATCATCCTTAAAGTCTAGATACGTATTACTGCCTCTATTGCATAGACAGTGTATAGATAAATTCATATCTTAGTGTATCTATTATTGTTACCTTTTCCTGACAGTTTCCGTAGATTCCTCCGTAACTTATGGGATTTTAGTATTATATATGCATATGTAAACAATGTATTGCAGGGTACTAATCTGCATCCTATAATCTATTTCTTATCGAAAATCCTTCATCTGATCATACGAGATGAATCCCTCAACAAGTTCGAGTCCCTCAGATTTCGATAGCTATTCCGATAGTTATTCTGACAGCTATTCCGACATTTATATTCACCTAAGCTCCGAAAGCGATGCCACCAGAATGAATCAATCAATCAGCCATCCCCAATTCATCTGATGGGTTCGTAGTTGACTTAACCAATGGAGACGAGAAGAAGGCGATCCTTTCCACCCACCAACTTGCACTCTTGACGAAGAACCTTAAGCACTTACCGGCGAACTCATTCGAAACACCATTTTCACACTCATTTCCCGAATATCTCGCCACGATTATATACTATCTCAAATTCAAAATCTTTTTCATCTGCTCGTTTCAACCGACAATCATCCCGAAATAATAGAAGAAGTTAGCGAACTTCGTGCTCGAGTAATCAATTTGAAAAATATAGTGCAAAACATACCAGCTTCAGCAACATCAACGGCACCAACAGTACCATCAACATCAATACCAGTACTATCAACAATCCATGCCTCAACATCTCATTCTGTACCTCGAGTATAATTATCATTCCACGAATCGTTCTACATCATTTATCTTCGTTCGACATGGCGATTATATAATCTCTAATGTTTTAGAGATTATATATTCTTATTCTAACGGTAAATTAAATGAGTCTAATATCATATTGACTCATTAAATCCATGATTACATCTGAAGAAAATATATATGTATATATGTTTTCATAAAGATTGTAATTAAAAATCCTTTTGTACAAACTGTTAATGATGAAAATATTTTAATGGGTAGGTAATACCCGAGGAATATTTAAGATTCACATTAATAAGTTACACTGTACATTCTTCAAAGCTGATTCAACAGTCATTTACTATCCTACTTACATCCACCGTTATACAAATCCGTTCACCACAGAATAACCATTTTCATCCAATTTCATATTTGGATTTTGATTTATCAGAATCTAACAAGTGGCATAGTGAAGAAAACATTTGACAAAATAAAATTTGTTAGAAACAAACAAATTAACTATGAGAAATTTTGTTAAGAATCCACGCTAACTGTTCCTAGCTAATTGTTCCTAGCTAACTGATTACATTTTATTTATCGCAATTTAATTATCGCAATTTATATTCTCGCAATTTTATTTATCGTCATTTAATTTCTGTTATTTATTTTTACGCACCTTAAATATCGGGACACGAATACAAGGTTTTGACATATATATATATATATATATATATATATATATATATATATATATATATATATATATAATTTGAAATAACCATAGACACTCTATATGCAGTAATGATCAAGTTCTCTATACAGGGTTGAGGTTGATTCTATAATAATATATATACTTTGAGTTGCGATCGAGTCTGAGACATGTACACGGGTCATGATACATATTAATTAATTCGAATATTATATATTAAACTATATATAAATTATTGGACTGTTAACTGTGGACTATCGACTGTGGACAAATAATAATTAGACAATTAAAATGAATTAAAATATTGATTATAACATATGAAACTAAACATTCCTTCAAGTTGCCACTTGATCACATCTTAAACCTCATTTGTATCTTGACAATTGCAATATGCATTCAAACCTTTCAAGATTCTTGAAAACACCTCAATCGAGAGGATGAACCAACCGCACTTCATCTACGGAAGAAAAAGATTGATTCATATAGTTATGCACCTGAAAAATACTCTGAACCTGAGTAAACATTTAACACGCATCTGTGCTAGCTCCTTCGGCATTGCTATTACCGAAAATAACCATGCAATTCCTTTTCAAAGTAGCCAATTATGTCACAGCTTCAGCAAACCAATTTCAACTTTTCATTTGAATAAACCTTATTATAACTTTGATATATAAGTTTACCTTTCGTCATCGTTACCGGGGAACGGTTTATATTCCACCACATTAGAAGTAAACTTGCCAGCAACTCCATTGATCTTTGACTTTCTGAAAAATCTTTATACTCATTGAAAATCTATCATATACTCATTCACATCTTATAACGAGAATTGCCATTCTAATTACCGAGAATTTGCAATCAGTATTTTGAAATCTCGCAGCATGTCTACATCAACAGATATATGAATACATATAACATTTATATCTTAGAATTATGATCTTTTATTCTGAAATTCTGAAAAGCACCCAGTCTACGAATCAATACTCCAAATTTTGAGGAAGCTGAATGAAGCAGCAGAAACCGTAGACAACCGTAAACGACCTTAACCGTCAAAAGTTTGATGATAAAGATTGGAGTATGGGAAACACTCAATAGAAAATTTAGTACCGAAAAGCGGATTATGCGAAACTATGAAGGAAGCCGTGGACAAATCACAAAGAATAAGTTTGACTTCAAAGAATCCAAATGATTTAATGCCTGCTGAAGTCTTTAGCGAATATCTTGCTCCTTACTCTAAACCCTTGCGGACAATAGTTTCCATCATCCTTTGATCTTAGATATTCAAAGATATTATCGTATCTTTCATTACAAATATCCTCCATATTTCTGAAGATATTTTCATAACTATTCTTATCTGAAATCAATAATCTCTTCGTGCTATCAGTGTTACATCATATAAAACTGTTAGTTTCTATATTCTGTAAACTTTCGAGCTTAAAATATGAATGTTTTTGAAGTAGTGTTGGGAACTGATGCATGAGTTAGTAAAATATACTGACCCTTGATCAACGTGATTATATTACAGTAAGTCATGTTGAGTTTCTATTGGGACATGATGATTCACAGATCATAACGTCATCATGTGCCATGCTACATAACTCTTTCATTCTGCTTAACTTCTGAACATATCAAGAAAGTATATTCTTGATAGTTCTATTCTTAGTGATTCTGGTAATTTGACAAATCAAATCGTGCTATGATGTTCTTTCTTGTTTAGAACATTAAATTCATTCGAAACTCCATATCTACGAATTCTGGACCATTTCCAGAGATGTCCAATCGTAAAAAAGAAGAAACGAAGGGACAAAGCTCCAAAAGAAATAGAAAATTGGAGTATAAATCGCAGTAAAATAGGAGAGAGCATTAACTGTGGATGACAATGATTATAGAAAACGGAAGCAGGGATTTCGAAATATAAGAGAAAATATAAAGCCCAATAACAACACGGAGATTACAAACCGTGGATATTAATACGAATAGCTATATAAAGACACGGTATAATTAAGAATAGTATCACCCAAACTAATAGTAGAAGTAAACAGATTTTTCTGGTGGAAGATTGAAAAGAAGGATGACAGAAATGATAACTAGGAAAATATCAAGGATTAGAACTGGATTAAGCATTTTCACAATCTTTTAGATGTAGGAACTAAGAAAGAAAGTATAGGAATGGTGAGAATAATGGGACGGAAGAGCTTAATTTATAATGGAAATATCAGACAGAGAAATTGAGGCAGATCACCGTATTTAATTATAGAAATCTTAGTTTCCTTATTTGCCGAAGAATCAAATCTTTTAGATTTCGAAGATTTTCTTTAAATCCCTTGAATCCCGGAATTCAACCCTCTACGTCAAAAGCTAAGATGCACCTTATTTTCTAAATTTCACCGTGACTACGTCAAAAGTTAAATCTCTATCTAAATCTGTTGTGACAGCTTCATTCGTACGCCTCACCTAATCGAATCGTTTATTCTATATTAGACAATAATGATAAAACTCCATTTATCAACTCATATTTGCCATGAAAACATTTTTATTGTTAGCCATGACCACCTCACTCAAATTTCTAGACGAAATTTCTTTAACGGGTAGGTACTTTGACGACCCGGGAATTTCCGACCAAATTTAAACTTAATCTTTATATGATTTCGATATGATAAGCAAAGTATGAATTGTTGAGTCTAGAAAATTTTGAAACGATGTACATATATTCATGCAACTAAAACAACAAACCAAGGATCAAATAAATTTTGCCATTTGTCTTCTTGATGCTATCATCGACTAGAAGTCTTAAGACACCTATTTGATTTAACTTTGTACTCTGTATTAAAATGACAACAAATTAGTAAATCCATATCAATTACTTATTTATTTATTTCTCTTCTTTCTATGGTGTCGGTAGCATAGGACAAGAAAACTTCATGGATATTGAATTGCTCATAAAATGGAAAAGTGTTCCCGTACCTTTTTAACTTACACTTTGCATATTAATATTATATGTAAACATTCATACATCAAGTTATATTATATATCCCTTCCTATATGCATATAGAGATTTCACACCTACACTATCACTTTCTTCTTCTTCTTCATCGACACCCGTTATCATCGATCATCAAACATCTTCAAGTCACCTTGGAAATCACCGGCTACCACCTCAAGCCACCTCCAACGACAAGACACCACCTCCTACAACAAAATGATGATGATTAGCTCCTGCTGTCCGGTTCTAATTGAATTCGAAAGCCATCACTAAACACCATGGAACACAGCTATGTTTGCTATAATATTTTTTTTTGTCATAATCGAACAACATCATTACTCTTTTAATCATCTTCGAAACCTGCGTTTACTTTTCTATTTTTACTTATCGCCAACCATCACCATAACCATCACACTCTTTTACGATATTACTCGTTTTTTGTTTTGTTTTGGGAGATAATATACGATGATATAGGTATGGTGATGGTGCGTGAATGATATGTGAATGATGATATCGATCATGATGATAGATGATGATAAATGAAGATGATTATGTTATGATATGGTTAGATTAGTGATAATGATTAAGTTATGATTTCATGGCGATGATGGTTGATCGATGATGATGAGATTAAGTATGATGATTTTGATATGATTAGTTATTTCCTGTGATTTGGATTTGGAAGGAAAATGATAAACACAGAAAACGCGTTAGATAGATTTGATTAGTGAATTAAATCAGAAATGAAATAGCAGATTGGTGGTTAAGAGTTTATTCATTAATCGAGAGGTCTCGGGTTCGATTCCTGCCAGTGGCATCTAAATTTTTAAAGCTTTTTAGTGAGGTTCGTGAATCTAAGGCTAACCCTATACTTGCTCAATGTCATCATATGTATTTTTACTACAAAATACAGTATGGTGAGTTCATTTGCTCACTTTTTACTCATTACATTTTTGGGCTGAGAATACATGCAAATGCTTTATTAACTGTTTTACAATATTTATATGCGTGAGTTCATTTGATTCCCTTTTACTCTTTACATTTTTGGGACTGAGAATACATGCGTTGTTTTTATAACTGCTTTAATAAATGCTTTTGAAATATATTTTGAACTGCGAATACATGAAATGCTTTTATAAATGCTTGACGAGATAGACACAAGCAAAACATTCCTCGAATGAATTATTATGCAGACTGAAGTTCTGCGGATTATTATTGAATTATGTGGATATGATAATTGCCACCATTGAATTATGTGGACATGATAATTGCCACCATTGAATTATGTGGACATGATAATTGCCACCAATTGAAGTGAATATTATATATCGAGAGAATGATTTTACACACAGTGTAAAGACCCGTCCTTATCCACCTGGACAAAGTCTTCAACATTTGGTTCCATTGCGATGATCGACTCCAAGTAATGTCTCTAGTATGAGCTAATGCACAGCGGAAGACTTAATTCGTACCTGAGAATAAACATGCTTTAAAATGTCAACATAAAGTTGGTGAGATATATAGGTTTGATGCTAGCAACGTTATAACTATGGACCACAAGATTTCATGTTTATACATAATACACTCCTCGTGTATGAAAAGTCGTTGAGCACTTGGTAACCATACTTAACATTTAAATCACAGCAGCATATTCTTAAATAAACCCTACACCGTACCAAGTGTAGTAACAAAACGAAGTACTGTGCAACCGTTAAAAACTGGTCGTCCAGCCCGGTTGGGGTTGTCAGGCCCGATAGATCTATCAACAGGATTCGCGTTTACGCTCCTCACGTAAATATTAGCTACCAAGTATAAAGAAATATGCCATGGTACAACTCAACGTAGATTTTATTTTTGATCACTTGTGTCCATAACGTAAATCATTTATAAAAACAGCGCATGTATTCTCAGCCCAAAATATTTAGAGTTTAAAAGGGAACTATATACTCACCATACTGTATTTTGAAGTAAAAATACACATAACATCATTGAACACGTATAGGGTTGGCCTCGAATTCACGAACCTATATCATTTATATATATATATATATTAACACATATAATGGTAATCGAACAATCTATGTATCATTAATGTATTAATTGTTACTTTAATTATGTTTTTCATTAAAAACCTAATTAACTACACTTATTAATTTTTATTGTAAAAATATTAGTATAGTTACGTTATATGTAGTAAATATGATTTTATACAACTAATTGTTATTCGATAAATAATATTGATAATAGTAGATAAAAAAAAATAATGTTTCATCTTATAACAATATAAAAAAAATGATACCTTTAATAATAATGATAAAAGAATGATAAAAGAATGATAACTTTAATAATACTTTTAATAATAATAATAATAATATCTTTAATGAAATGATAATTTTAATATTTTAATATTAGTAATAATAATGATTTTAATAACTGTAATAATAATAATACTTTTATAATAATGATAATAATATTAATAGTTATGAAAATAATAATAATGATGATCATAATTATAATGATAATAATAATACTTAATAACATTAATAATAATAATAATAATAATAATAATAATAATAATAATAATAATAATAATAATAATAATTATGATGGGAGTTAAATTAAAAGTGTATACCCTCATAATTGTTTTTCTAAAAAGAAATGGCAAAGACAAGGCTCGAACCTCCGACCTCTTGTTACTTACAAACACTCCTAACCATCTACTCCAATTCCGTTTTTCTGTTATAATTCACTATTTAATTCCCTTTAACCATGTTCGCCTGTTTTCATCCCATCAAAGTTATTCGGCCCAAACCCTTCCATAAGCCTAACATCCTAAACACTTCGGCCCAATCATGTAATTTAATGAATCCAGGTTGCATTTGGGGTCTGTTTCGATCCCTTTTCATGAGATCGACCGTAATGAACAAAAAAAAAATATTATAACACATGGATCACCTCATCTCTTCATCATGGTTACCTCATCTTCCATTAACATCAACTCTAGATTATATAATTGAGAAGGAACTAGTGGGTGTCGACAATGAAGACTTCTATTCCCACTTGTTTATTGTAAACCTCAAATCATTATGATCCAATACTTAAATAATCAAGTGGGTTAACTTTGTCTGCCAATATTAAAAAAACATATAATGGTAGTTTCTTAGTTCTTATAACTCAATTCCTATTTATTCTATTGATGTGGGTCTCGTACAGCGAATGTGAAAAAAAAATTTGACTGTGATCTTTCCAAACAAACCGAAAGAAGTAACAATGAACTATATTGATCATATGGTGGGTTTGGTTCTAATCATAAAACAGAAAGAAGAAAAAAAAAACGTGCAGTAAGTTTTCAAGGTAAGTTGTTTTGGTCTTTATTCAATGATTACAAGAGAGAAGGAACGAAGGAATGGTGTGTTGTGATGGTGGCTATGCGACGGTGAACAGCAGTAGTAGAGGCTGCTCTTGATCCCAACAGAAGTCAAGAACAGCAGTTAACAAATGGTTCTTATGGGATGTGGGTTCACGAAAGGAAAAAAAAAAATAAACAGGAAACCGTTGGGTCTTGTGGTTTGGTTAAGACAATAGAGTTGTGTTTGTGTGTATGTTGATGTATGGTTGATAGAACCAGTTACTGCAGCAGCAACAATTGATTTGGGTTGGGTCATTTTCAAGCATGAAGTGTTTAGTTGGTTTGGGGTTCGAAGGGATCAAGGAAACAATTGTAGGTGGTTCTCAAACAGTAGCAGCTAAACAATGATGATAAGATGATGATTGTTTAGGTGTCGTTGGTGGTTAGGTGATAGAGAAAAGATGGGTGGTTCATGGTGATTGTGAGGTTGAGACGATGATGGTTTCAAGTGGTGCAAGATGGACGAGGAGATTGTGGTGTTGAACGTCGGTGGTTTAATAAAGATATTCGATGTTGATTGATGAAGATAATGGTAGGTTGATTGATCAAGGAAGGTGGTTTAAAGTGGTGGGTGTCGTGATGATTTTGGTGTTGGTTTGGTTGCGTTTCTCGACTGGAAATCGGTAGTAAGGGTGGTGATATGGTGTTTTGCAGAAAGAGAAATGCAAGATGATAGTTTTTATGTAAATGGTATTATATGCACGGGTATATATCATATATATATATATATCCTATATGATAACTAAATGTGTTAGTATAATAACATTGGATTCTTTCCAAGTTTTTGTTTGTCAACCACTAATTACGGAAATCATGAAATAAATGAAAGAGAGTGATCGTGATATGTAACAATATGTGTAATAGAGTGGCAATCAACAATAGTAAACTTGATAATATAGCAGCCATATATTTGGCTTTTATCTACCGACGGTTTTAACACAAAGTGCTATATCGTGCTCCGTTGTTAATTAGTGGCAGATGAAAGTCTTCCTAAAATTTCAAATTATAAATACCTATATAAATATATATATTATCTATTTACGAATAGTTGTTCGTGAATCATCGGGCATGGTTAAAGGGTATTTGGTTTCATGAATATAGGTTTCAAAGCTTTCGAGACTCAAAATTACAAATTTTGCTTATCGTGTCGGAAACATATAAAGTTTAAGGTTTAAATTTGATCAGAAATTTCCGGGTCGTTACAGTACCCACCCGTTAAAGAAATTTCGTCCCCGAAATTTTTGATCGAATCGTCATGACCAACCATAAAATGTCTTTATGACGAATATGAATTGATAACTAGAGTTTTATCACCATTTTGTAATAGTGGTAAAACAATTTGATTAGATGAAGCGTACGAGTGAAGCTGTCACAAGAGATTGAGATAGAGATTTAACTTTTGACGTAGTCATAGTGAATTTCCGGAATTTAAGGGGTTTAAAAAAAATCTTGGAAATCTAAAAGATTTGATTTTTCGGTTAATAAAGAAACTATGATCTTCTTCGATTTAATGCGCCAATCTGTTTCAAATTCTTTGCCGGATATTTCACTATAAATCCACTCCTTCGTTTCCTTATTTTTCACAACTCACATCTTCTACTCTTTCTCCTTAATTCCTACTTCAAGACATTCGACGATATGCTCCATCCAATTCTGATTCTTGATATACTCCTAATTTTCACATCCGTCGTTCTTCTCTTTTATCTACCACCGGAGGATTTTATTTACTTCTACTATTATCTTGGGGTTATAGTGTTTTTAATCTTCCCGTGCCTTTACGTGGCAATACGTATTGATATGCACGGTTTGTAGTTTCAGGGTTGTTATTGGGTTTTATATCTTTGTTTATATTTTGAGGTCCCTACTTCTGTAATCATTGCCATCCATAGTTAATACTCTCTCCTATTTGTTGCGATCTATACTCCAATTTCTATTTTGGGGCTTTGTCCCTTCGTTTCTTCTTCCCGTCCTCGAGTCAAGCGAGCAATGGTCCGTAATTCGTAGATATGAAATTTGGAATGAACATAGCTAATGCTCTCAGAAAAGAATGGTAATGGCACGATTTTGGTTTGTCAAATTACCAGAATATTCTGGAAAAGATCGAATTATCAAGAAATATTTTCTTGATATTTTTAGAATTTATATAGAATGTAAGAGCCGTGTAACATGTCACATGATGATGGTACTGTGAATCATCACATTCCATTAGAAACTCAACATGACTTACTGTAATATAATGAAGTTGATCAAGTTTCATTATATTATACTAATTCATGCATCAGTTCCCAACACTGCTTCAGAACATTCCTATTTTAAACTCGAAGGTTTTAGAACTTAGAAACTAACACAGTTTCCTTTATGTTGTAACGCAGATGTTACGGAGAGATAAATGATCGCAGATAAAAATAGTTGTGAAAATATCTCCAAAAATATGGAGAATATGTATAATGGAAGATACGAAGATATCTTATAATATCCAAGATTAGATGATGATAAATATCTGTCTGTGAAGGTTTAGAATAAAGAGTAAGATTCTTACTAATGATTTCAGCAGGCACTGAGTCATTTGGATCCCTTGAAGTCAAACTTATTCTTTGTGATCTGTCCACGGCTTACTTCATAGTTTCGCATAATCCGCTTTTCGGTACTAAATTTTCTATTGAGTGTTTCCAATACTCCATTCTTTAACATCAACTTTTGGCCATTAAGACCATCTACAACATGCTGCTTCGTCAGCATTCTCAAAGTTACGAATCTGGGTCATCGGTTATCAAACCAAGGTGGTTTCGGGATAATTGTGTTTTTAGATGATTAAAC
This sequence comes from Rutidosis leptorrhynchoides, assembly GCF_046630445.1. Taxonomy (NCBI): domain Eukaryota; kingdom Viridiplantae; phylum Streptophyta; class Magnoliopsida; order Asterales; family Asteraceae; genus Rutidosis; species Rutidosis leptorrhynchoides. The sequence continues at coordinate 342,951,440 of NC_092336.1, forward strand.
GCTGATGGTAATATGATGGAATATGAAAGGATTTCCCGGTAACGATGAGGAAAACTTTTCGTATATATCAAAGTTATAATAAGGTTGGTTCGAACGAAAAGTCGAAGTTGGCTTGCTGGAGCTGTGACAAAGTTGGCTACTTTGAAAAGGAATTGCAAGGTTATTTTGGGTAATAATAACACTTAAAGAAATTAACACTGCTACGTGTTAAACGTTGACTCAGTCTCCGAGAGTTTTCGAGTGCATAACTATATGCAAGAATCTTTTCTTCCATAGATGAGATGCGGTTGGTTCAACTTCTCGATCGAGGTGTTTTCAAGAATCATGAAAAATTATGAATGCGAATTGTAATCGACAAGATATGAATGAGGTTTAAAATAGAATCAAGTGGCAAACTTGAAGAATTGTTTAGTTTCATATGTTATAATCAGCATTTTAACTCATTTTAATTGTCCAAAGTTAGCAGTCAAATAATCCAATTGTCCAATGGTCCAATAAATTCATATATAAATTAAATATATAACATTCGAATTAATTAATACGTATCGTGACCCGTGTACCGGTCTCAGTGTCGATCACAACTCAAAGTATATATATATTTTGGAATCAACTCCGACCCTGTATAGCCAACTCCCACCTTCACATATAGAGTGTCTACGGTTGTTCCGAAATATATATATATAGATGGGTCAATATGATAAGTCAAAACCTTGTATACGTGTCCCGTTATTTAAATGCGTAAAATAAATAAATATATATCATGACCCATTATACAACGTGTTGTCTCAGAATTAATCCGACGTATTGTTGTACATGTGTCCCGACAGTATGTACAGTGCAGAAATTAAAATTGCGAGAATGTAAATTGCGATAAATTAAATGTTAATCAGTTAGCTGGGAACAGTTAGCCGGAATAGTTAGCGTGGAATCCTAACCAAATTTCAATTAATTAATCCGTTTGTTTCTAACAAATTTTATTTTGTCCAATGTTTTCTTCGTTATGCCACTTGTTGGATTCGGATAGGTAAAAATCCAAATATGAAATTTAAATGAAAATGGTTAATCTGGGGTGAACGGATACCTTTATCGGTGATTGTAAGTAGAATAGTAAATGATCATTGAATCAAATTCGAAGAATGTACAGTGTAACTTATTAATGTGAATTCTAAATATTCCTCGGGTACTACCCACCTGTTAAAATATTCTCATCATTAACAGTTTGTACGAAAGAAGTTTTAATTACAATCTTTATGAAAATATACTTGCATATTTATTTTCTTCGGATGTAATTATGAATTTAATGAGTCAATAAGATATTAAACTTATTTGATTTATCGTTATTACTAGATTACATGATCTCTAAAACATTAGAGATTACATAATCGTCATGTCGAACGAAGATTAATGAGGTAGAACGATATGTAAAGCGAAGATAATCGATGTAGAACAATATGTAGAATGAAAATCATACTCGAAGTTCAGATGGTGATATTGAGGCGTGTGATGTTGATATCCGAGGTACAGATTTTGATATTAAGGTTTATAACGTGGTTATGGTTTAGGGATGATAAGGGCACTATCGACGTCGATGATGGTGGTACTGATTATGCTGCTGGTGCTCGTAACCTTCGCACCAGGTTCTCCAAGGTCGTCACACGAGCGCGTAGTTCGTTAACTTCTTCTAGTACTACGGGATGATTAATGGTTGAAGAGAGCGAATGAATAAGATTCGAAATATGGGATAGTATGTAATCGTGATGAAATACTCGGAAAAAAAGGGAGAGAAAATGGTTTCTCGAACAGGTTCGCCGGTAAGGGCTTCAGGTTGAAAAGAGCAATTTGGTGGATGGAAGAGATCTTCGATGTGAAATGATTTTTCGGATGTCGGGTGATATTCTAGCTTTATAGAATATCTATGTATAATACCAAAGATTTCGTAAACTATAGAGGAATTTACGGCATATGTCAGGCAAGTCTACAGATGCGCTAGGATATGAATTTTGTCTATACACTATCGATGCACTAAATGCAGTAAGACATGTCTAGACTTATGAATGATAAGCAGGCAATTTCCTAAGGATGATAAGCAGATGATTTCCGACTAGGAATGATAAGCAAAACTTTTGACGGCAGACACGGTCAAAGTCCAGACTCACTTAATGTATCCTAACAACTACCAGTTAGACACACTAATGTAAGGCCTGGTTCGCTAAGACCAACGCTCTGATACCACCTGTAAAGACCCGTCCTTATCCACCTGGACAAAGTCTTCAACATTTGGTTCCATTGCGATGATCGACTCCAAGTAATGTCTCTAGTATGAGCTAATGCACAGCGGAAGACTTAATTCGTACCTGAGAATAAACATGCTTTAAAATGTCAACATAAAGTTGGTGAGATATATAGGTTTGATGCTAGCAACGTTATAACTATGGACCACAAGATTTCATGTTTATACATAATACACTCCTCGTGTATGAAAAGTCGTTGAGCACTTGGTAACCATACTTAACATTTAAATCACAGCAGCATATTCTTAAATAAACCCTACACCGTACCAAGTGTAGTAACAAAACGAAGTACTGTGCAACCGTTAAAAACTGGTCGTCCAGCCCGGTTGGGGTTGTCAGGCCCGATAGATCTATCAACAGGATTCGCGTTTACGCTCCTCACGTAAATATTAGCTACCAAGTATAAAGAAATATGCCATGGTACAACTCAACGTAGATTTTATTTTTGATCACTTGTGTCCATAACGTAAATCATTTATAAAAACAGCGCATGTATTCTCAGCCCAAAATATTTAGAGTTTAAAAGGGAACTATATACTCACCATACTGTATTTTGTAGTAAAAATACACATAACATCATTGAACACGTATAGGGTTGGCCTCGAATTCACGAACCTATATCATTTATATATATATATTAACACATATAATGGTAATCGAACAATCTATGTATCATTAATGTATTAATTGTTACTTTAGTTATGTTTTTCATTAAAAACCTAATTAACTACACTTATTAATTTTTATTGTAAAAATATTAGTATAGTTACGTTATATGTAGTAAATATGATTTTATACAACTAATTGTTATTCGATAAATAATATTGATAATAGTAGATAAAAAAAATAATGTTTCATCTTATAACAATATAAAAAAAAATGATACCTTTAATAATAATGATAAAAGAATGATAAAAGAATGATAACTTTAATAATACTTTTAATAATAATAATAATAATAATAATAATATCTTTACTGAAATGATAATTTTAATATTTTAATATTAGTAATAATAATGATTTTAATAACTGTAATAATAATAATACTTTTATAATAATGATAATAATATTAATAGTTATGAAAATAATAATAATGATGATCATAATTATAATGATAATAATAATACTTAATAACATTAATAATAATAATAATAATAATAATAATAATAATAATAATAATAATAATAATAATAATAATAATTATGATGGGAGTTAAATTAAAAGTGTATACCCTCATAATTGTTTTTCTAAAAAGAAATGGCAAAGATAAGGCTCGAACCTCCGACCTCTTGTTACTCACAAACACTCCTAACCATCTACTCCAATTCCTTTTTTCTGTTATAATTCACGATTTAATTCCCTTTAACCATGTTCGCCTGTTTTCATCCCATCAAAGTTATTCGGCCCAAACCCTTCCATAAGCCTAACATCCTAAACACTTCAGCCCAATCATGTAATTTAATGAATCCAGGTTGCATTTGGGGTCTGTTTCGATCCCTTTTCATGAGATCGACCGTAATGAACAAAAAAAAAATATTATAACACATGGATCACCTCATCTCCTCATCATGGTTACCTCATCTTCCATTAACATCAACTCTAGATTATATAATTGAGAAGGAACTAGTGGGTGTCGACAATGAAGACTTCTATTCCCACTTGTTTATTATAAACCTCAAATCATTATGATCCAATACTTAAATAATCAAGTGGGTTAACTTTGTCTGCCAATATTAAAAAAACATATAATGGTAGTTTCTTAGTTCTTATAACTCAATTCCTATTTATTCTATTGATGTGGGTCTCGTACAGCGAATGTGAAAAAAAAATTTGGCTGTGATCTTTCCAAACAAACCGAAAGAAGTAACAATGAACTATATTGATCATATGGTGGGTTCGGTTCTAATCATAAAACAGAAAGAAGAAGAAAAAAAACGTGCAGTAAGTTTTCAAGGTAAGTTGTTTTGGTCTTTATTCAATGATTACAAGAGAGAAGGAACGAAGGAATGGTGTGTTGTGATGGTGGCTATGCGACGGTGAACAGCAGTAGTAGAGGCTGCTCTTGATCCCAACAGAAGTCAGGAACAGCAGTTAACAAATGGTTCTTATGGGATGTGGGTTCACGAAAGGAAAAAAAAAAATAAACAGGAAACCGTTGGGTCTTGTGGTTTGGTTAAGACAATAGAGTTGTGTTTGTGTGTATGTTGATGTATGGTTGATAGAACCAGTTACTGCAGCAGCAACAATTGATTTGGGTTGGGTCATTTTCAAGCATGAAGTGTTTAGTTGGTTTGGGGTTCGAAGGGATCAAGGAAACAATTGTAGGTGGTTCTCAAACAGTAGCAGCTAAACAATGATGATAAGATGATGATTGTTTAGGTGTCGTTGGTGGTTAGGTGATAGAGAAAAGATGGGTGGTTCATGGTGATTGTGAGGTTGAGACGATGATGGTTTCAAGTGGTGCAAGATGGACGAGGAGATTGTGGTGTTGAACGTCGGTGGTTTAATAAAGATATTCGATGTTGATTGATGAAGATAATGGTAGGTTGATTGATCAAGGAAGGTGGTTTAAAGTGGTGGGTGTCGTGATGATTTTGGTGTTGGTTTGGTTGCGTTTCTCGACTGGAAATCGGTAGTAAGGGTGGTGATATGGTGTTTTGCAGAAAGAGAAATGCAAGATGATAGTTTTTATTTAAATGGTATTATATGCACGGGTATATATCATATATATATATATATATCCTATATGATAACTAAATGTGTTAGTATAATAACATTGGATTCTTTCCAAGTTTTTGTTTGTCAACCACTAATTACGGAAATCATGAAATAAATGAAAGAGAGTGATCGTGATATGTAACAATATGTGTAATAGAGTGGCAATCAACAATAGTAAACTTGATAATATAGCAGCCATATATTTGGCTTTTATCTACCGACGGTTTTAACACAAAGTGCTATATCGTGCTCCGTTGTTAATTAGTGGCAGATGAAAGTCTTCCTAAAATTTCAAATTATAAATACCTATATAAATATATATATTATCTATTTACGAATAGTTGTTCGTGAATCATCGGGCATGGTTAAAGGGTATTTGGTTTCATGAATATAGGTTTCAAAGCTTTCGAGACTCAAAATTACAAATTTTGCTTATCGTGTCGGAAACATATAAAGTTTAAGGTTTAAATTTGATCAGAAATTTCCGGGTCGTTACACACAGGTTATGTGTATGATATTTTATACATCAGATATGTGTACGGTTACAAAGATTTGTTAAAATGATTTCGTACACGAGAAAGGTGTACTATATTTAAAAGATATCGCATGTACATTACAGGTGGGTATATGTAACAACCCGACTTTTTCCGTTAAAAACTTAACAACTGTCTGTTAAATTCAATGTTTTTCCACGCTAATTTTTTTTTTAAATATATATATATTATTACATAAGTTTTATAGGTGTTAAATAAAACACTACAATTAGTGTAACCAGAAAAAAATAATAAATAAATAAAATAATAATAAAATAAAATAATTTTTTTCCAGAGAACGAAACGTATGAGTACTTAATATAAATATTATATTTTACAATAATTGAGTTCTAAAATCATTTTAATTAATTAGTATACTCTTAAATTAAACTCGGGGGATTATTTTAAACACTTATATTTTCAATAAAAGACATATATTATTTAGTTTAAAAATATATTAAATAAGTATTTATGAAAAACACCAACTAGGTACGATGTCTAGAATTTAAAAGGTTTCGAACAATATATATGTAAATGTATTTTATAAATATAAAAATTTACCAATTATTGAATCATATTAAAATAAAATACATTGGGTTTTAGATATCGGATAAAAATTTAATTATAACCCGTGATTACATAGTAATACCCGTGTTTAATTATTATACCCGTGACTACATATTATTACGTCCGTGATATCAATAATTGAGATAGATTTATCACCCGTGACTCTTCATCCCATCTATATTATTAAACCTAATTCATTTCATCTAACACACACGTACATAGACTCTCTCCTTAAAATACCCATTACTATTTATCATCATCATCGATCTTCTTTCCTTATAAACACCTTCAAGAAATCACTTGATCATAAAATCGTTTACATATTCGGACTCCTCTCGAAGAGCTCTACTCAGCCATACCAACAATTTCTTGATTTGTGTAAGTTTTAAAAACTCTAATTTTCTAGTTTTCATATTTTTGTTACATATTAGGGTAGATATAGTGTCTAGTGCTCAAGTCCATGTATGTATGCATGATATTGTTCGTTAATTTGATCATTTGTTGACTTGTTGATGAATCACGAATTTGAATGGTATGCTACTGATATGAACATGATATTTTCAGTTTATGAAATACTTATAAATGAAATCCTTGTGAAAAACTATTAATTTTAGGCTCAAGAATCACTTGATTTCGTTTAGAATTGCTTCCGGTATGATTAATTGAAGTTTAACATGATATTACATGAAATCCGAATTGTTTTGCCATGTTTCTGGAATTTTGACTTTGTTATCTGTAAATATAAGTATGTAGATGGATTACTATTGAAAAACTACTAATTTTAGGCTCAAGAATCAATTGATTTCGTTATCGTATGCTCCCGATATGTTAAATTGAAGTTTTCATGTGATCTTGCTATGAATCCGAATTTTCTGAGATGAATGCTTTATGATTGAGTTTGTGAACTGATGTTAGATGTATAGATAATTGAAAAACACCCAAGATAGCCTTAAGATTCATGTTAATCGAATATGTATAGCCCTCGTTATGGTTAATTAAAGGTTTGTGATTTTGATGCTTAAAAATTTATTTCGGTTTAAAAATTCGTAATTGAAACTGTGAATCTGGGAAAGTATGCTATATATTCAGGTCCGGAGAGGTATATAGTTGTATTTCTTGCGAAAAAAAAACATTTGGTTTTCATTTAGATATTGTCCAATTCCGATAAAAGAGTCAAAATCTATGGCCAAATCAAAGTTAGAATTTTATATTATTTAAAACCGGATAGAACAGTTTCATTGGGATGCGTGCGACCTGATCTCAGAATTCTGGGTTCACGGTTGCACGCGTATCAAAAAATTAATAAGTTTAGACTCCAGAAACGCGTCATTTGGATACTTTTTGGATTTGATATGATTTTTCAAAGTTTATACATAAGTACCGAAACGATTCAGCATTAAAGCCTGTTACGTTTTTAGTCACTGCGAGCTTTCTGTTTAGGGTTAGAGGTTGTGCTTCGGATATGTTATATTCGACTAAATTTCTGAGATTTTGGCGCGTATTTCAAGTCAAATGGACCTGTACTTATTTTTATAAAAATTCTGGAAGTTGACTACATTATTTAAGCTAAATAATATGTGCAATTGACTTTGTTTGACCAAATGGGTTTAATGGGTCAAAATGGGTAACGGTCAGTGTAGAAAAGTCCCAAACGTCGATTTAAGTAAGTTTAAAGGTTGTGGTGTTTAAAAAATAAGTTGTGGCATGTTTTGGTCAAAATGGGTGTTTATGACCCATTTGGGTCATACGAGCCTACTTTGACCCATATGCGAAATTTTGAGAACCAAAGGTATGTAACACATCCCATATATTGATTTAAGTATGTTTGCAAGTTTTGGTGCTTTAAAAATGAGTTTGGGTCAAATTTGGTTTAAAGAAAGTTTTATGACACATTCGGGTCAAACGTGCATAAATTGACCCATATGCATAATTTTGGAAAACGAAAGTCACCAACACATCTAAAATATCATTTTTGAGCTGTGATAAAAATTTGGTTAAGTTAGGTCAGCCGGATTCAAATTTGGATCGTCAACCGAAAATTTTAGTATTTTAACAAAATTGTCAAAATGACTCTCGGACCTACTTTGAGGACTCGCAAGTTGAAATCAGTTAAGTTTAGATAAAAACTATTATTTGGTATTGAAATTATTTGCGACAAGCTTTAAAACGATATATTATTTGTATAATTTTGTTGAGTTTAAACAGGTATAAAACAAGCGAGAAAATGGGCAATCGTTGCTGATTTTGAACACTTAACAAAAATTTTATCAGCATTTTATGTTTCGGGAGACTGTTTTCGCGAGGTCATAACTTTAAAACCGTAACTCCATTTTTGTCAAATAAACTGTCTATAGAAAAGTGGGATGACATACTTTTCAATGGTCATGACCTAAGGTATTATATCAAATTTGGTGGGACCCAGAATCAGCTGCAAAATACTAAAAAATACATATATGTAAATAATATAAATTTTTCTAAGTAAAAATGAATAACTTAAGTTTGACCTATGTTTGACTACTTGATCAACTTGTGTAATTTTATGCGGTTGTTGACTTGTGTTAATCATGTTGACTGTGTTTGACTTGCGTTTGACTTACATTTGACTTACTTTGACTTGCGTTGACTTTTGTTGACTTTTGCTAAATTTTGATAAATTTATGAGTCGGATTTGAGCAATAGGACTATACGAACCCTATGACCTGACCTAGATTGTTAGACATTTATTAACCAACATATATTCTTTAGGATGAGGTCTACGGTTACTTGCATTCCGAGTATTGGTTACATCTACGTGAATTGTTTATTAGGCTACAAAGGTGAGTTTCATTTGCTCCCCTTTTAATTGCTTTTACAATATATATTTTGGGCTGAGAATACATGCGATGTTTTATAAATGTTTTACGAAATAGGCACAAGTACTAAAACTAATTCTACGTGGGTTTAAACTAGAATTATACCCTTAGCTTGGTAACATTAAACTACTTGTCTATGTACGGTAGGCGCGAATCCTAAAGATAGATCTATCGGGCCTGACAACCCCAACCGGACTGGACGACCAGTATTCAACGGTTGCACAGTACTTCGTTTCGGTAACTACACTTGGTACGGTGTAGTGAGATTTCATAATAAAGGGAATATGCGACGTTGATTAAATGTTAAGTATGGTTACCAAGTGCTCAACCACTTAGAATGCTTTACATACACTTGCGAGTGTATTATGTTTATGATTATGAAATCTTGTGGTCTATTGAAACTATTGATAACGGTTGTTACGATAAACCTATGAACTCACCAACCTTTTGGTTGACACTTTTAGCATGTTTATTCTCAGGTCTTTCAAAAGTGCTTCCGCTGTTTGCTTGCTATTTGCTCAAGGTGCTGCATGGAGTCTTTTATGCCATATTTTCAAAAAGACATTGCATTTAAATATTAATGTTATAATCTGTTATTAAATAAATTGATGATTTAGTCATTTTGTATAAGTTGTCATATATAATTGGGATATGTCTATATTTTGTTAAACTTTCTATGTATAGAAAGTATGTTTTTTTTAAATGAATGCAATGTTTTATCAAAACATATCATATAGAGGTCGAAACCTCGCTGTGGGACCGTAGATAACGTACCACGTCAATAGCGATTTTGGCGGGTCGTTAGAGTATAGGATTCGGGCCCATTTGTACCATGCAGAATTTAAATCTTGTGGTCTATCAAAATGATGAATTTTATTGTTTTATGATAAACTTATGAACTCACCAACCTTTTGGTTGACACTTTAAAGCATGTTTATTCTCAGGTTTGAAAGAAGTCTTCCGCTGTGCATTTGCTCATTTTAAAGATATTACATGGAGTCGTTCATGGCATATAGAGGTCCGTTCATCGCAATGGTACCAGATGTTATTGTATTCGTTCAGGAAGATTTTGGACGGGGTATGACATCAACGGACAACTTAATTTAGCACAAAAATCTCTACTCATATAGCTTCTATCCGCAACCGAATCAAATAAAACGTAAGCAGATTTATTGTCAATAAGAAACGTACCCGTAACAAGCTCCGGGTCTTCCTGTGCCTCTGCCGCATTAATATTGAAAACTTTTCCGCGACCTTGTCCATTCGTGTTCTCCTGGTTCGGGCAATTTCAAATAATGTGGCCCGATTTTCCACATTTATAACAAACTACATTGGCATAACTTGCTCCGACACTACTTGCTCCGCCATTACTCGTTCTGACACCATTTGTTCCTTTCGTTCTGTTAACCCCTGGTCCGTAGACCTCACACTTCGCCGCGCTATGACCATTTCTTTTACACTTGTTGCAAAATTTGGTGCAGAACCCCGAGTGATACTTTTCACACCTTTGGCATAGCTGCTTCTGATTGTTGTTGTTGTTGCGGTTGTTATTGTTGTTGGGATGATTGTTGTAGTAGTTGTTGTTGTTGTGTCGTTTGTTGTAGTTGCTATTGATGTTGCGATTGTTGGGATAGTTGTTGTTGTTTTGGTGACTCTTATCACCATTTTCCTCCCACTTTCTTTTGACTAACTACATGTTGGCCTCTTCGGTTGCCTATTCTTTAATTCTTCCCTCAATCTGGTTCACTAGTTTGTGAGCCATTCTACATGCCTTTTGTATGGAGGCAGGCTCGTGTGAACTTATATCTTCTTGGATTCTCTCCGGCAACCCTTTCACAAACGCGTCGATCTTCTCTTCCTCATCTTCGAACGCTCTCGGACACAATAGGCATAATTCTGTGAATCGTCTTTAGTACGAAGTAATATCGAATCCCTGTGTTCGTAACCCTCTGAGTTCTGACTTGAGCTTATTAAAATCGGTTCTGGGACGGTACTTCTCGTTCATCAAGTGCTTGAATGCTGACCATGGTAGTGCGTAAGCAAAATCTTGTCCCACTTGCTCTAGATAGGTATTCCACCATGTTAACGCAATACCTGTGAAGGTATGCGTAGCGTACTTCACTTTTCTCCTTCAGCACACTTACTTATGGCAAACACCGATTCAACATTCTCGGTCCACCGTTTCAATCCGATTGGTCCTTCGGTCCCATCAAATTCTGAAGGTTTGCAGGTAGTGAATTCCTTGTAGGAGCATCCTACACGATTTCTTGCGCCGTTAGCTGTATTGCTAGATTCAGAGTTATTGTTGGTATGTAGCGCGGCCTGTACTGCGGCTATGTTTGAAGCAAGAAATGCACGAAATTCCTCTTCGCTCATATTCAAGGTGTGTCGAGTAGTCGGTGCCATTTCCTTCAAAATAGTCAAATGAAACAATTTAATCATACAGAATATTAAGAGTAGTCAATAGTATCTCGTAGCATAATATGAACTCATTTATAAAAGCTTTTTCTTCATATTACCGTTTTATATGTTTAAATTTGGGTACTACCTACCCGTTAAGTTCATACTTAGTAGCTAATATACAATTCAACTACTACAATTCCATATGAAAAACTAATTATAATAATATATCACATGCAAATATTCTTCAAACTTACAACTTCGCTATATTACATATAACATGAAATATAGTACACTATGATACAGGACAGTTTTGAAGATAAATATATTTAATACGCAAGTTTTTCAGCAAAGGAAATAAAGACACGTAATTCATAAGTCCATAAACAAGTCATGCATTCTGGTTTTACTAAGACGACTTCCCATCCTTGGTCTTGTGGAAAATAACCGTTATGGCCATTAGCTAGGCAGCATGTTGTAATGTCGTCAAAAGGACGAGGGTTTTGTAATGTCCAACAACCCCGTAATAATCTAAAAACCTTGTTTCTCACCTCAACTACTGAATCCGTTACTTGTGGGAAAGTTTTATTTAAAAGCTGCAATCCGATGTTCTTTTTCTCACTTTGATAAGAAGCGAACATCACTAACCCGTAAGCATAACATGCTTCTTTATGTTGCATGTTAGAAGCTCTTTCTAATTCACGAAATCCTATATTGGGATATGTTGAGTCAAAATAGGTTCTTAACCCGTAGTGTAAAATTGCATTTGGGTTCCCCGCATTTAACGCTTTAAAGAAAACACGCCGTAACTTAAAGTCTCCCTAATGTGATATACCCCACCTATCAAAGGAAAGCCTTTTATAAACTAAGGCATTTCTGGAAAGTCTTTCAAATGTTTGACAAGTTAATTTCGCCATAACTAAATGTGCTGATGAATTCTGACCGACTCTAGACAAGATTTCCTCAATCATATCCTCTGGTAGGTCTTCTAAATTATTCGATTGTCTACCCTTAGCGTCCATTTTGTTTTTATACTGTAAAATAGACAAGGATTAGATTCATAATAACAAACAATATAAGCAATTTTTACATAGAACATAAAAGTACAAGCACACTACAATACATTTATTACACAACATGCTCACACCCCTCTAATCTGAATCACTGGTTTCTTCTTCTTCGGACTTGGTTCTTTTTCCTAATCTTCTAGGGACATATGATGTTCCTCTAATACTAGTCGTCGTTTTCCACATTGGTTTAGAAAAACCTAGTGGTTTAGAGGTTCCCGGGTTATTGTCACGATATTGAAAATACGGGTGTTGACGGTACATATAAAGTTCATCGGGGTCGGAATCAGATTTCTCTATTTTGATGCATTTTCCCTTATTATTTTCTTTTGCCTCATTAAATTGGGTCGGGGTAATTTCTATAACATCATCAAAATCCTTATCAGGATATAATTCATCGGAAAATTGGTAATTTTCCCAATATTTTGCTTCCTTAGCGGAAACACCATTGACCATTATTAACTTTGGTCTATTGGTTGCGGATTTTCTTTTATTTGACCGGTTTTCTGTGGTTCCTACTATTCCCCCCTCCGGAACCTCTTCTTCTTCCGGTTCCTCTTCTTCCGGTTCCGTTTCCTCTTCTTCTGGTTCTTCGGGAACTTGTGAATCTTGCCAATATATATTCGACTCTTCGTTATTATTAGGTGAGTCAATGGGATTTGTGCTAGAGGTAGACATCTATCACACAATATCAAACATATTAAGAGATTAATATATCACATAATATTTACATGTTAATAATATATAGTTTCCAACAAAAATGTTAAGCAATCATTTTTAAAGAAAACACGGTCGAAGTCCAGACTCACTAATGCATCCTAAAAAACTTGATAAGACACACTAATGCAAATTTTTCTGGTTCTCTAAGACCAACGCTCAGATACCAACTGAAATGTCCCGTTCATATTGATTATAAACGTTCCATATTAATTGATTTCGTTGCGAGGTTTTGACCTCTATATGAGACGTTTTTCAAAGACTGCATTCATTTTTAAAACAACCATAACCTTTATTTTATCAATAAAGGTTTTAAAAGCATTATAGATTATCAAATAATGATAATCTAAAATATAATGTTTACACATGACCATTACATAATGGTTTACAATAGAAATATATTACATCGACATATGTTTCTTGAATGCAGTTTTTACACAATATCATACAAACATGGACTCTAAATCTTGTCCTTATTTTAGTATGCAATAGCGGAAGCTCTTAGTATTCACCTGAGAATAAACATGCTTTAAACGTCAATAAAAATGTTGGTGAGTTATAGGTTTAACCTATATATAACAAATCATAACAATAGACCTCAAGATTTCATATTTCAATACACATCCCATACATAGAGATAAAAATCATTCATATGGTGAACACCTGGAAACCGACATTAAAAAATGCATATATAAGAATATCCCCATCATTCGGGGATACCCTTCGGATATGATATAAATTTCGAAGTACTAAAGCATCTGGTACTTTGGATGGGGTTTGTTAGGCCCAATAGATCTATCTTTAGGATTCGCGTCAATTAGGGTGTCTGTTCCCTAATTCTTAGATTACCAGACTTAATAAAAAGGGGCATATTCGATTTCGATAATTCAACCATAGAATGTAGTTTCACGTACTTGTGTCTATTTTGTAAATCATTTATAAAACCTACATGTATTCTCTTCCCAAAAATATTAGATTTTAAAAGTGGGACTATAACTCACTTTCACAAATAGTTCCTTCCTCGGAAATAAGACTTGGCCACGGATCGATTAACGAACCTATACAAATATGTACATATATATCAAAGTATGATCAAAATATAATTACAACCATTTTTATTATGTTTTAAAGATTTGAGTGTATTAAGTCAGCTGTCCTCGTTAGTAACCTACAACTAGTTGTCCACAGTTAGATGTACAGAAATAAATCGATATATATATTATCTTGAATCAATCCATGACCCATTGTATACACATCTCAGGCTAGATCACAACTCAAAGTATATATATTTTTGGAATCAACCTCAACCCTGTATAGCTAACTCTAACATTACTGCATATTGAGTGTCTATGGTTATTCCAAATAATATATATACATGGTTCGATATGATATGTCAAAACATTTGCATACGTGTCTATGGTATCCCAAGATTACATAATATATTAGAATACATGTATAATACAATATAAGTTAGCTAGGATATGATTTGTATAGATTTGTTAAACATTTCCCGTAGCTAAAAAGATCAAAAATATCCAATCTTGTTTTACCCATAACTTCTTCATTTTAAATCAGTTTTGAGTGAATCAAATTGCTATGGTTTCATATTGGACTCTAATTTAAGAATCCAAACAGAAAAAGTATAGGTTTATAGTCGGAAATTTAAGTTACATGTCAATTACTAAAGAGGTAGTCATTTCCGTCGAAAGAACGACATCTTGATGACCATTTTGAAAAACATACTTTCACTTTGAGCTTAACCAAGATTTTTGGATATAGTTTCATGTTCATATGAAAAATCATTTTCCCATAAGAAAAACTTTTAAATCAAAGTTTATCATAGTTTTTAATTATCCAAACCAAAACAGCCCCTGGTTTCACTACGACGGCGTATATCCGATTTTATGGTGTTCATCGTGTTTCCAAGTTTTAAATCATTAAGTTAGCATATCATATAGATATACAACATGTGTTTAGTTGATTTTAAAAGTCAAGTTAGAAGGATTAACTTTTGTTTGAGAACAAGTTTAGAATTAACTAAACTATGTTCTAGTGATTACAAGTTTAAACCTTCGAATAAGATAGCTTTATATGTATGAATCGAATGATGTTATGAACATCATTACTACCTGAAGTTTTCTGGATAAAACTACTGGAAATGAGAAAAATGGATCTAGCTTCAAAGGATCCTTGGATGGCTTGAAAGTTCTTGAAGCAGAATCAGGACACGAAAACAGTTCAAGTAAGATTTTCACTCGAAATAAGATTGTTATAGTTGTAGAAATTGAATCAAAGTTTGAATATGAATATTGCCTTGAATTAGAAAGATAACCTACTGTAAATAATAAAGGTTCCTTGATCTTAGATGATTACTTGGAATGAATTAGAAAGCTTGAAAGTAAACTTGCAAACTTGGTAGTATTCTTGATTTTTATGAAACTATACTTATGGAATTTATGAAGAACACTTAGATCTTGAAGATGGAACTTGAGAGATATCAATTAGATGAAGAAAATTGAAGAATGAAAGTGTTTGTAGGTGTTTTTTGTCGTTGGTATATGGATTAGATATAAAGGATATGTAATTTTGTTTTCATGTAAATAAGTCATGAATGATTACTAATATTTTTTTTTTAATTTTATGAGATATTTCATGCTAGTTGCCAGATGAGGGTTCCCACATGTTTTAGGTGACTCACATGGGCTGCTTGGAGCTAATCATTGGAGTGTATATACCAATAGTACATACGGGTGCATACGAGTAGAATTGTTGATGAAACTGAACGAGGATGTAATTGTAAGCATTTTTGTTAAGTAGAAGTACTTTGATATGTGTCTTGAAGTCTTTCAAAAGTGTAAGAATACATATCAAAATACAACATGTATATACATTCTAATGGAGTCGTTAAGTCTTCGTTAGTCGTTACATGTAAGTGTTGTTTTGAAACCTTTAAGTTAACGATCTCAATTAATGTTGTTAACCCAATGTTTATTATATCAAATGAGATGTTAAATTATTATATTATCATGATATTATGATGTATTATCTCTTAATATGATAGATACATTAAAATATCGTTACAACGATAATCATTACATATAAGTCTCGTTTCGTAATTCTTGAGTTAGTAGTCTTGTTTTTACATATGTAGTTCATTGTTAACACACTTAATGATATATTTAAATATCATTTTATCATGTTAAATATAGTGTATCAATATCTTAATATGATACATATATATTTAGTAGACGTTATCATAACGATAATCGTTATATATATCATTTCGAGTTTCTTAACTTAGTAATCTCATTTCTTATGTATATCACACATTGTTAATATACCTAGTGAGATACTTAATCATCATAATCTCATGTCAACCATATATATATGTCTATATATACCACAACATGTAGTTTTTACAATTTTTTAACGTTCGTGAATCGCCGGTCAACTTGGGTGATCAATTGTCTATATGAAACTTATTTCATTTAATCAAGTCTTAACAAGTTTGATTTCTTAACACGTTGGAAAGATTTAGTCATGTAAATATCAATCTCAATTAATATATATGAACATGGAAAAGTTCGGGTCACTACACATATCTTAGCGTATCTGTTACTATAAACTTTGCCTGACATATCCCGTAAATTCCTCCGTAATCTATGAAATCTTTTGCTCTATATACATATAGATATTCTATATAATTAGAATACCATCCGAAATTCAGAAAATCATTTCATATCGAAAAATCCTTTATTCGATCGTACGAAATGGAACTCGTCATTAGTTCAAGTTCCTCGGATTCCGAAATGGAATCCCACTCGTGCTCCAAAAGCAGTGTGATCGTAATAGATCAACCAATTAGCCATCATCTATTCTAGATGAATTGGGGATGTGTTCGTAGCCTCCTTAATCATTGGAGACAAGAAGAAGGTAATCCCTTCCATCCACCACATTGCCCTCTTGGCGAAGAACCTGAAGCACTTATCGGCGAACCTGTCCGAAACACCATTTTCTCTCTCATTTCCAGAGTATCTCGTCACGATTATATACTACATCAAATTCTAGAATTTATTTATCCGCTTGTCCGAACCGAAAATCACCCCGGTGTAATAGAAGAAGTCAACGAGCTTCGCGCTCGGGTAATGGCTTTGGAGAATATGGTGCAAAGGTTACAAACACCAGCAGTAGCACCAGCAGCATAACCAGTACCATCATCATCAATGCCAACAGAACCATTACCACCAATAACAACATCCACTTTCCATGCTTGAACAACATAAACTATCACACGAACATCAACGTCATATGCCCTATAGATACCAAGGAATACCAACAACAACAAATAATGAAGTATTGATTCATAACTTCATTGGAGAAAGATTCTACGGCGATTATGTAATCCCCAAAGTCTTAGAGATTATCTATTCTAGCGCTAACCATAAATCAAATGAGTGAATCAAAATGATAGAAGGAAGAGTAGAAACTCTGACAAGAATGGTGCGTGATTTACAAGCTAGACTTGTTTTGCCAACAGCACCAACAGTACCGTTAGCATCACCATCACAGTCACTACCTTCTGCATTGTCAGAACTAACAGCACCTATAACATCACAAGCTTCGCCAGTTCAAGAACCACCGTGGACATCAATACGAATTAACAACGAGTATATTGTATCAACGAGTTATGAAGTATTAACGCATCTCCACTGAAAGATTTATATGTATATCTTATATATATAAATCTTTAAACCATCATAAATCTTTTCGTACTAAGCTATTATGTATGAGTTGAAAAAGGGTAGATGCTACTCGGTTTAATTCATATTACTAATATGTTATGATGTACGTCCTTTGTCCGCAACTTAACCATCGTTAACTACAATCTTTGTCTCAATTTAATAAATTTTAATTCATAATAAATCAAGTGTATTATTCAAATATATGTTTGATTTTACACTTTCATCATCGATGTACTAGAAACTTTTCAAATAACATCATTCGTACCTTGCAAAGTTCACAAAAATTCCATGAACACCAACATCATTCACTGAGTAAATATCAATAAAAATGAATGATGGAGTATTGATTCATAAATTCATTTAATGGAGTATTGATTCATAAATTCATTTAAAGTTGAAGTGATAATCCAAGAAGATTACAAAATTTCTAAAGTTTTAGAAATTATTCATTTCTAGTTCTAAATGAAAAATTAAATGAGCTTAATTTAATATTAACTCATTAAATCTATGTTACATCTAAAGAAAATATATACATATATATTTTCATAAAGACTGTAATAAAATTCTTTTGTACAGAATATTAATTATGAAAAAAAAAAATTTAACGGGTAGGTAATGCCCGAGAGATATATAAATTCACAATTAATATGTTACATTCCTCGAATCTGATTAAGCAAATCATCAATTATACTCCATAATCTCACAACAATATACATTCTTGTATAGAAATCAAAATAACCATTTTCATCCAAATTTGATTATGCATTCTGATTTTGACAAATCAAAATCCAAGTCATGATTTAACAGAAGACATCACTCTTAGATTCCTACATATTTCAAAGCTATACTTTGACTTCAAAATTGTGTTAGAACATTATATGTCTATTAACGATTACAATCTGTGTTCAAACCCTCCGAAATTCTCGAAATCACTTCAAATAATGAGTAATCAAGATGATGATCCAACCATATATTACTCACAGTTATGTATTTGAAAAGCTCTCAAAACCAAAGTCATAATTCGATACGTATCCATATCAGACCTTTTGGCATTTATTAGCTAAAATGACTTTTCAATTCCTTTTTAAAGTAGTCAGTTTTGTCATAGCTCCAGCAAGTCAATATCGACTTCTCAGTCGAAACAGCCTTATTATAACCTTAATATATACGTTGCTCTTTCACCATCGTTACCAGGGAACCATTTATATTCCAACGCATTATCAATAAACTTATCAGCAACTGTAATGATTTAGGATTTTTTTTCTTCCGAAAAATCATTATATTTATCAAAACCCCATCATTTACTCATCTGCATCTTGTAACAAGAATTACCATGCGAATCATCTAGAATTAGCAATCCGTATTTTGAAATCTCACAGCATGTCTACGCCAATAGTTATATGTGTATATATAACGTCTATCTCCTGGACTTACTTACTGCGAATGTGAAGTTTCTGAAAAACACCCTAAATTGCAAACTAGTTCTCGAAATTTTGAGAAATGCTGATGAAGCAGCAAAAACTGTAAACGACCTTAACAGTAAAAAGTTTGATGATAAAGAATAGTGTATTGGTAAAGCTCAGAAAAAGAGAAGATTTGGAACTGGAAAACGGATTGGGCAAAGTATGAAGGAGGCTGTGGATAAATCACAAGGACTAAATTTGCCTTCAAAGAATCTAAATGATTCCGTATCTGCTGAAGTCATTAACGAATACCTTACTCCTGACTCTAAACATTTACGGACAAATCTTCTTCATCATCCATCGATATTAGAAATTCTAAGATATCATCATATCTTTCATTATAAATGTCCTCCATATTTTTGAAGATATTTCCATAATTATTCTTATCTGAAATCATTTACCTCTTCGCACTATCTGCATTACATCATAAAAGAAATTATTTTAATTTCTAAATTCTGAAACCTTCGAGTTTGAAATAAGAATGTTTTGAATAAATGTTGGAAACTGAAGCATGAATTAGTATAATATAATTACACTTGATCAACACGATTATATTACAGTAAGTCATGCTGAGTTTATAAATGGGACATGACGATTCACAAATCATAACGTCATCATGTGCCATGTTACATGACTCTTGTATTCTGCTTAACCTCTAAACATATCAAGAAGATATTTTTTTTCTTGATGATTCGGTCTTTTCCAGGATATTCTGGTAATTTGACAAATCAAGATCGTGCCATTACAATTTCCTTCTTAGAACATTAACTATGTTCATTTTGAAATTCATACCTACAAATTCTTGACCATTATTCGCTTGACTTGAAGTCGGGAAGAGGAGACAAAAGTACGGAACTCTTGAATATAAAAGAAAATATAAAGCTCGACAACAACACATAAATTACAAACCGTGCATATCAATACATATTGTGACGTAAAGGCACAGGAGAATTAAAATTACTATAACCCCAAGATAATATTAAAAGTAAATAAAATCCTCCGGTGGTAGATGAAAAAGAAAAATGACAGATATGGAAGTGAGGAGTATATCAAGAATCAGTACTGGATGAAGCATATGGATGAATACTTTAAAATATGAGTTGAGGGAGAAAGAATAGAAGGTGTGAGTTGTAAGGAAACGAAGGAGGTGGATTTATAGTGAAATATCCGACAGAGAAATCGAGATGGATTATCGCATTAAATCGAAGAGGATCATAATTTCCTTAATCACCGAAGAATCAAATCTTATATAGATTACAAAGATTTTCTTTAATCCAGAGATCAACCGTGATGACGTCAAAAGATAAGGCAAATTTCTATTTTCTCATTTCACTCTTTTACGATAGCTTCACTCATATGCTTCGAGAAATCAAATTATTTCATCCGTATTTCTTAATCAGGGTAAAATTTTTATGTATCAGCTTATATTCGTCATTATAACATTCTTACTATTAGTCATGACGACCTCGATCAAATTTCGGGGACGAAATTTCTTTAACGGGTAGGTACTGTGACAACCCGGAAATTTCCGACCAAATTTAAACTCTAATCTTTATATTATTCCGACATGATAAGCAAAGTTTGTTATGTTAAAGCTCGAGAATTTTAAACTATGTTCATACATTCATTTAATCTCGACCAAATTCTGACGATTCACGAACCATTATATAATTGGATATGAATATGTATATATATGCATATGTATATATTATAACTTGAGTATATTAACAAAGTATTAAACGTATAATACTTTACATGAACGTATTTTTTTCAATATGTTTATCGATGGAATTAGAAGATGATATCAAATGATTAAGTTATTAGATACATTGAATCATGATTACGAGTCTCTATTAAGAGGTCCATTTTAATTTAGAAAACCTTTCCTTTTTAACGATATTCGGAATAAATGGTAAAGTGATCTTCGAGTAAGGACAAAGTGTCAATTAGCGAGAGCTAGTCAGATTGGTGGAAATTCCTGTTCAATTTCAATACATGCCTTACAATAATTACCTCGTGACTTTTGATAAGATAAATTAATTAACCTTCATATTATGTATTACGAAAGTAAAATTAGGGAATATAGGTAAATTAGGAAATAGAAATTGACAAGTTAAGTAGATCGACGTTTTACATTAAGATTATTTCATACGTTTGATTTTCCCTTAGACTTAATCCTACGAGTCATGATTAAAATGGAAATTTAAAACCTTGAAACCTAATATGATTCATATATGATATTATTTTCTTAAACGAAAACGTCTTTTAGATATAATAGACTTTTATTATTAAAAACGTCTTATGACATAACAACTTTTACTATTATAACCTTTGTAATAAAAAGATTTTTAAATATAAAATAATTTGATTATTAAAATATTTTATGAACGTTTGTATATAAATAAACTATATCAATTTTAAACTTTAAATACAAAAGTTACGAAATAGTAATTCTTAATATTTAAACGATTTTTAAATATATAAGTTTTGAATGAGATTAGTTTTGAAAAACTACATTAAGTAAATAGTTCAAATTTATATTTTGAAATGAAAATATAAATATATATAATTTAGTCATAAAACGTCCTGATTTAAACTAATTTATTTTGACAAACAACGAACCACTGATTTATGGAAGCAAATGACCACAACGCTCAATTTTATAAGTTACAATTATTATAAGGTAATTTATTGATGAGTAAGTCAAATTATTAATAAGGGTACACGTCGCGTAACGTAAAAGGCTAGTTTTTTAAGCGTACGAAAATGCGTTCGAGAAACCGAAACTGAGCCATATATATTAAAACTAAAACTAAAATTACATTAAAACTAAAATTACATTGGAACTAAAATTACATTTTTACCATGCACGTAAATATAATATAATATATAATTAATTATATAAATTAAATATTATTTATAATTAATATATATTAAAACAAGTGTCGGTAGCATGTTTTGAGTGCATATGAGCTGGACATTTTTGTCATGCAATCGCATGAAATCAAGGTAGAAACCCCATGCAATCACATGGGGTGTAAAGTCAGGAAACATGCTACAAAGCTCGACGTCTGGTTCATTTCATTTATCCATCTTACTGAAATGTCCCGTTCATATTGATTATAAACATTCCATATTAATTGATTTCGTCACGAGGTTTTGACCTCTATATGAGACGTTTTTCAAAGACTGCATTCGATTTTCAAACAAACCATAACCTTTAAAATATTATGACGATTATCAAATAATGATAATCTAAAATATAGCATTTTTCACACGACCATTACATAATGGTTTACAATAATATTACATATCAACATAAGTCTTCGAATGCAATTTTTAAACAATATTATACAAGCATGGACTCCAAATCTTGTCCTTAATTTAGTATGCAACAGCAGAAGCTCTTAATAATCACCTGAGAATAAACATGCTTAAAACGTCAACAAAATTGTTGGTGAGTTATAGGTTTAACCTACATATTATTAAATCATAATAATAGACCACAAGATTTCATTTTTATAACACATCTCTTATCAGGCATTTCGCAAACTGCATAGAGATAAAAATCATTCATATGTTGAACACCTGGTAACCGACATTAACTTAATGCATAGAATATCCCCAAAATAGAACCTCTTGCCTGTATAATAATCTCGAAGTACTAAACCATCCATAACCTGAATGGGGGTTGTTAAGCCCAATAGATCTATCTTTAGGATTCGCGTCAATTTGGAGCCATTTCCCTAATTCTTAGGCTACCAGACTTGAAGGGCGATATTCGGTTTAATAATCTAACCATAGAATGTAGTTTTGCATACTTGTGTCTATTTTGTAAAACATTTATAAAGCTGCATGTATTCTCATCCCAAAATATTAGATTTTAAAGTGGGACTATAACTCACTTTCACAGATTTTTACTTCGTCGGGAAGTAAGACTTGGCCACTGGTCGATTCACGAACCTATAACAAATATGTACATATATATCAAAGTATGTTCAAAATATATTTACAACATTTTTTAATACGTTTTAATGTTTTAAATATTTTCAATCAGCTGTCCTCGTTAGTAACCTACAACTAGTTGTCCATAGTTAGATGTAAAGAAATAAATTGATATATATTATCTTGATCCAATCCACGACCCAGTATATACACGTCTCAGGCTATATTACAACTCAAAGTATATATATTTTTGGAATCAACCTCAACCCTTTATAGCTAACTCCAACATTACTACATATAGAGTGTCTATGGTTGTTCCAAATAATATATATAGATGGGTCGATATGATATGTCAAAAAATTTGCATACGTGTCTATGGTATCCCAAGATTACATAATATATTAGAATACATTTATAATACAATAAAAGTTAGCTAGGATATGATTTTTATAGATTTGTTACCAATTTTCACGTAGCTACAACAAGTAAAAATATCCAATATTGTTTTACCCATAACTTCTTCGTTTTAAATCCGTTTTGAGTGAATCCAATTGCTATGGTTTCATATTGAACTTAAGTTTATGAATATGTACAGAAAAAGTATAAGTTTATAGTCGGAAATATAGGTTACAAGTCATTTTTTTAAAGGTAGTCATTTTAGTCGAAAGAATGACGTCTAGATGACCATTTTGGAAAACATACTTCCATTTTGAGTTTAATCATGATTTTTGGATATAGTTTTATGTTCATAGGAAAAATCATTTTCTCATAAGAACAAGTTTTAAATCAAAGTTTATCATAGTTTTTAATTAACTAACCCAAAACAGCCCGCGGTGTTACTACGACGGCGTATATCCAGTTTTACGGTGTTTTTCATATTTTCAGGTTTTAAATCATTAAGTTAGCATATCATATAGATATAGGACATGTGTTTAGTTGATTTTAAAAGTCAAGTTAGAAGGATTAACTTTTGTTTGCGAACAAGTTTAGAATTAACTAAACTATGTTCTAGTGATTACAAGTTTAAACCTTCGAATAAGGTAGTTTTATATATATGAATCGAATGATGTTATCAACATCATTACTCCCTTAGGTTTTGTGGATAAACCCACTGGAAATGAGAAAAATATATCTATCTTTAAAGGATCCTTGGATGGCTTGAAAGTTCTTGAAGCAGAATCATGACACGAAAACAAGTTCAAGTAAGATTTCCACTTGAAATAAGATTGTTAGACTTATAGAAATTGAATCGAAGTTTGAATATAAGTGTTACCTTGTATTATAAAGATACCTTACTATAAATAATAAAGATTTCTTGAGGTTGGATGATCACTTTACAAGATTGGAAGTAAGCTAGCAAACTTGGAAGTATTCTTGATTTTATGAAACTAGAACTTATAGAATTTATAAAGAACACTTAGAACTTGAAGATAGAACTTTAGAGAGATCAATTTGATGAATAAAATTGATGAATGAAAGTGTTTGTAGGTGTTTTTGGTCGTTGGTATATGGATTAGATATAAATGATGTGTAATTTTGTTTACATGTAAATAAGTCATGAATGATTACTAATATTTTTGTTATTTTATGAGATATTTCATGCTAGTTACCAAATGATGGTTCCCACATGTGTTAGGTGACTCACATGGGCTGCTAAGAGCTGATCATTGGAGTGTATCTACCAATAGTACATACATCTAAAAGCTGTGTATTGTACGAGTACGAATACGGGTGCATATGTGATGACCCGGAAATTTCCGACTAAATTTAAACTTAATTTTTATATGAATTTGACACGATAAGCAAAGTCTGTAATGCTGAGTCTTAAAATTTTTGAACTGTTACATGAATTCATTTGACCTTTGACTATTACCGACGATGCACGAACTATTGGTTGCAAATTAATATATACATATATATATAGATATATTAATGTAGGTATATATATAATAATTTGAAATAATAACAAATAAGTAAAATAATATGCAAGATAATAATTTTGTTAAAATGAAATTATATATATGAATATGATTTCTATATAATTAATGATTTCATAAATATTGTAATATATTAACACATATAAATATTAAATAAATGAATATAATTAGTAGACATTATACAAGTAATAAATTGTAAAATAAATATATTAATTTAAAATAGAAACTTATATGAGTTAGTTTATTTTTGTAAATAAAATAATGCATGACATTACTATAAATATATTTATATGAAAAGTACATTGAATATATAAAATTTAGAATTTATTTAATAAACGCTCGTAGCACTTGTTTATCATCTTGATGGTTATTAATCAGGAAATTATATGATTTTAAAATAAAAGGTAATCCGAAAATGAGTTATATAAGTTATAGGCTTATTAAAAGTATATTTAGGATCTAATTATTTAATTTTAACATTTTTTATATTTTACTCATAAATGAGATGGACACTTGATGTAATTTTTATTTTATAATTTAATGATCAAATTTTATATCATAATGACCAAAATAAATAAATACAGCTAAATTAAAAATATGGGATTTTTCTGAAGACTTTTGTCCGCCACTGATTTATCAAAGGGACACTAAATAATACCACTATTGAACATGTCGATAATAAAATGCCAAATATGATGGCTTTACTATTTTAAAAGTTTCAATCAATTGTACGTTCTTTCCATTCATTGAGTAATTTATTATTATTATTAAATTATTAAATTATCCATGATTGAAATCATGAATGAATACTGTAACTAGTATTATATATATACATATATCGATACTTGTCTCAAGGAGAACCACCTTTGTCTTCTTCAACAAACCAACACAACCTTCATCCTACATCACCATCCCTCTCTTTACTCTTGTTCTATCGACAAGTCATCCAACAACAATGAACCATCATACACCCACCCGTCACTTTTAATCACAACCTCACTCTCTCTTCTCTCTATTCCGTAAACCAAACCCACCACACACCTTTAAACATCTCGTTGATTCCTGTTTCTACTTCACATAATTACCAAACCCAAACACCAATGTTTTTCTATTTATGACCATGAAAACCATCTTCCCTAAACCGCCACCAATTCACCACCAAGAATCACCTAAACACGTCACCATTACCACCTTCTTCAACTCTCTAACAAAACGCCATGCAAACCACCACCTCAACGAACTGGGTTATGTTTCTATCTATTCGAGTACAACCCAAAAGAATCAACTAACAGCCTCTGACGATCGATCATTGCTACTGCAGTACCTCTCCTGTTCAGCTCGCTGCTACAGTGGCTGTTAATATTCCAGTTGCAACCGCTAACTCACCACAAACCACCATGAACTTGTCTCTCTCTCTCTCTCTCTCTCTCCCTCTCCTCTCTCTATTGTTTCTGTTTTGTCTCTGTTGTGAACCGTTATACAACCACCATCGAAAACCCATTGCAGCTGCTATATTATTGTATTGATCAAATAACTTCAAAACTGCATCACTATAATTATGAAGTGGCGAATGCTAGTAGCCTGTTTTCTTTTCCAGTCAGTCAACAACAACTATATATTGCACCTGTCTTTTGCAATTGATGATATACTTTAAAGACTACAGATGAGTACCTTTTAAATTGATGGCCGACATACTATAACAACTTAACCCACTTGATTTATTTTATTCACTTACTGCAAAATAGCTGTCTCCTTCCTGTTTTAAAAACGAAACCCCAATTGACACCCTATTCTGAATTTGTTAACGGATTGAGTGATGGGCTGTGAACATGATATCTCTTGATTGGGCTGCGCCACCTATTGGGCCGACGAGAAACTGGACCTGGATAGTTTGAGCTTGTATTAATTTGTTTACATGAAATCACGATGAGATTCAGTGATAATTATGATGATCACAAATCTTATGATGATAATAACGAACGTGTATGATGATAAATATATAATGATGATGATGATAAACAATAACATAAGACAAAGATGTTGGTGTGTGATAAAAAGAATTCGATGATGATCCATGAAGGCTGAATTCGAAGATCACCAAACCCTTCTATTTATCGTATCCTTCAATACCCTCGGTTTCTAGTTATTTCGACAACCAACCCAACATCATCACTTTCGGTCACCACACACACACTTGTAAAACCGTTGCTATGCAATTCTGTTATTATCCATCGAGCCACATGCAGATTCTAAAGATAATGGATTTAGGCTAGTTAAAAAGGGTTTTGTTAATTGGGCCGAGATCAAATCTAAACAATTGGGTCACTAGGGATTTTAAGTAGGCTTAGATAATTTAAATTGTTGGGCCGAAATGATATAAACGGGTATATAGTCACGGGTCTGGAATAAAACAGAAAGACAGTGGATGGAGCCATGGTTAAGAGTGTTTGCAGGGGTACGAGGGGTTGCGGGTTTGAGCTTGGTTGGGTGCATTTTTTTTTAAAGGCTTTTTCTAAGGTAGTATCTTTGTTAGAAATTATTATTATTATTATTATTATTATTATTATTATTATTATTATTATTATTATTATTATTATTATTATTATTATTATTATTATTATTATTATTATTATTATTGTTATTATTAGTGATAAAATTATTAATATTATTATTATATGTATAGGTATTATAATTATTATTATTATGATTATCATTATAAGTATTAATAATATTATTCGTAGTAAACTTATCATTATTAGTATTATTATTATTATTATTATTATTATTATTATTATTATTATTATTATTATTATTATTATTAACATAAATATCATTCTTAACAATGTCATTATCATTATTAGTATTATCATTATCACTATTGTCATTAGTAGTAAAATTATTAAAGTTATTATTATTAGTAGTAACATATGTATTATTATAAATATTATCATTATCATCATTACTAACATAATTATCATGAATTAATATTGTTATTATTAAAATTATTATCAAAATAGGTATTATTATTAAATAATATGGTTATTAACATTACCTTTATTAATGTCAACAACTATTTTTTTAAATAGATAAATATTTTGTACATAAAATATACTTATTACGTATACTATAATTATATTAAAATTTCACATAACTATATATATATCGAACTTACTGTAGTGACCCGAACTTTTCCATGTTTATATATATTAATTGAGATTGATATTTACATGATTAAATGTTTCCAACATGTTAAGCAATCAAACTTGTTAAGACTTGATTAATTGAAATATGTTTCATATAGACAATTGACCACCCAAGTTGACCGGTGATTCACGAACGTTAAAACTTGTAAAAACTATATGATGACATATATATGGATATATATATAGTTAACATGATACTATGATAAGTAAACATATCATTAAGTATATTAACAATGAACTACATATGTAAAAACAAGACTACTAACTTAATGATTTTTAAACGAGACATATATGTAACGATTATCGTTGTAAAGACATTTAATGTATATATATCATATTAAGAGATATTCATACATGATAATATCATGATAATATAATAATTTAAAATCTCATTTGATATTATAAACATTGGGTTAACAATATTTAACAAGATCGTTAACCTAAAGGTTTCAAAACAACACTTACATGTAACGATTAACGATGACTTAACGACTCAGTTAAAATGTATATACATGTAGTGTTTTAATATGTATTTATAAACTTTTGAAAGACTTCAATACACTTATCAAAATACTTCTACTTAACAAAAATTCTTACAATTACATCCTCATTCAGTTTCATCAACAATTCTACTCGTATGCACCCGTATTCGTACTCGTACAATACACAACTTTTAGATGTATGTACTATTGGTATATACACTCCAATGATCAGCTCTTAGCAGCCCATGTGAGTCACCTAACACATGTGGGAACCATCATTTGGCAACTAGCATGAAATATCTCATAAAATTACAAAAATATGAGTAATCATTCATGACTTATTTACATGAAAACAAAATTACATATCCTTTATATCTAATCCATACACCAACGACCAAAAACACCTACAAACACTTTCATTCTTCAATTTTCTTCATCTAATTGATCTCTATCAAGTTCTATCTTCAAGTTCTAAGTGTTCTTCATAAATTCTACAAGTTCTAGTTACATAAAATCAAGAATACTTTCAAGTTTGCTAGCTCACTTCCAATCTTGTAAGGTGATCATCCAACCTCAAGAAATCTTTGTTTCTTACAGTAGGTTATCATTCTAATACAAGGTAATAATCATATTCAAACTTTGGTTCAATTTCTATAACTATAACAATCTTATTTCAAGTGATGATCTTACTTGAACTTGTTTTCGTGTCATGATTCTGCTTCAAGAACTTCGAGCCATCCAAGGATCCGTTGAAGCTAGATCCATTTTTCTCTTTTCCAGTAAGTTTATTCAAGGAACTTAAGGTAGTAAAGATGTTCATAACATCATTCGATTCATACATATAAAGCTATCTTATTCGAAGGTTTAAACTTGTAATCACTAGAACATAGTTTAGTTAATTCTAAACTTATTCGCAAATAAAAGTTAATCCTTCTAACTTGACTTTTAAAATAAACTAAACACATGTTCTATATCTATATGATATGCTAACTTAATGATTTAAAACCTGGAAACACGAAAAACACCGTAAAACCGGATTTACGCCGTCGTAGTAACACCGCGGGCTGTTTTGGGTTAGTTAATTAAAAACTATGATAAACTTTGATTTAAAAGTTGTTATTCTGAGAAAATGATTTTTATTATGAACATGAAACTATATCCAAAAATTATGGTTAAACTCAAAGTGGAAGTATATGTTTTCTAAAATGGTCATCTAGACGTCGTTCTTTCGACTGAAATGACTACCTTTACAAAAACGACTTGTAACTTATTTTTTCGACTATAAACCTATACTTTTTCTATTTAGATTCATAAAATAGAGTTCAATATGAAACCATAGCAATTTTATTCACTCAAAACGGATTTAAAATGAAGAAGTTATGGGTAAAACAAGATTGGATAATTTTTCTCATTTTAGCTACGTGAAATTTGGTAACAAATCTATTCCAACCATAACTTAATCAACTTGTATTGTATATTATGTAATCTTGAGATACCATAGACACGTATACAATGTTTCGACCTATCATGTCGACACATCTATATATATTTCGGAACAACCATAGACACTCTATATGTGAATGTTGGAGTTAGCTATACAGGGTTGAGGTTGATTCCAAAAAATATATAGTTTGAGTTATGATCAATACTGAGATACGTATACACTGGGTCGTGGATTGATTCAAGATAATATTTATCGATTTATTTCTGTACATCTAACTGTGGACAACTAGTTGTAGGTTACTAACGAGGACAGCTGACTTAATAAACTTAAAACATCAAAATATATTAAAAGTGTTGTATATATATTTTGAACATACTTTAATATATATGTATATATTGTTATAGGTTCGTGAATCAACAGTGGCCAAGTCTTACTTCCCGACGAAGTAAAAATCTGTGAAAGTGAGTTATAGTCCCACTTTTAAAATCTAATATTTTTGGGATGAGAATACATGCAGGTTTTATAAATGATTTACAAAATAGACACAAGTACGTGAAACTACATTCTATGGTTGAATTATCGAAATCGAATATGCCCCTTTTTATTAAGTCTGGTAATCTAAGAATTAGGGAACAGACACCCTAATTGACGCGAATCCTAAAGATAGATCTATTGGGCCTAACAAACCCCATCCAAAGTACCGGATGCTTTAGTACTTCGAAATTTATATCATATCCGAAGGGTGTCCCGGAATGATGGGGATATTCTTATATATGCATCTTGTTAATGTCGGTTACCAGGTGTTCACCATATGAATGATTTTTATCTCTATGTATGGGATGTGTATTGAAATATGAAATCTTGTGGTCTATTGTTACGATTTGATATATATAGGTTAAGCCTATAACTCACCAACATTTTTGTTGACGTTTAAAGCATGTTTATTCTCAGGTGAATATTAAGAGCTTCCGCTGTTGCATACTAAAATAAGGACAAGATTTGGAGTCCATGTTTGTATGATATTGTGTAAAAACTGCATTCAAGAAACTAATTTCGATGTAACATATTTGTATTGTAAACCATTATGTAATGGTCGTGTGTAAACAGGATATTTTAGATTATCATTATTTGATAATCTACGTAAAGCTTTTTAAACCTTTATTGATGAAATAAAGGTTATGTTTTGTTTTAAAATGACTGCAGTCTTTGAAAAACGTCTCATATAGAGGTCAAAACCTCGCAACGAAATCAATTAAAATGGAACGTTTTTAATCAAATAGAACGGGACATTTCAGTTGGTATCAGAGTGGTCTTAGAGAACCAGAATTTTGCATTAGTGTGTCTTATCGAGTTTGTTAGGATGCATTAGTGAGTCTGGACTTCGACCGTGTTTACTTGAAAAATGATTGCTTAACAAATTTTGTTGGAAACTATATATTTTTAACATGTGAATATTATGTGATATATTAATCTCTTAACGCGTTTGATATTATGTGATAGATGTCTACCTCTAGAACATTTCCCATTGACTCACCTAATAATAATGAAGAGTCAAATGTAAATTGGAATGATTCGTGGACTGATTCACAAGTTCCCGAAGAGGAACCGGAAGAAGAGTCGGAACCGGAAGAAGAATCGGAACCGGATGAAGAAATAGAATCGGTGGGGGAAATAATAAAACGGTTAAGTAAAAGAAAATCCTCAACCAACCGACCAAGGTTAATTATGGTCAATGGTGTTTCTGCCAAGGAAGCAAAATATTGGGAGGATTACCAATTCTCCGATGAATCGGATTCCGACGAGAATTCCGATGATGTTATAGAAATTACCCCAACTGAATTTAAAAAAGCAAAAGAAAATAATAAGGGAAAGGGCATAAGAATAGAGAAATCTAATTCCAACCCCGATGAACTTTATATGTATCGTCAACCCCCGAAGTCATTGAGTTGTAACAATGACCCGAGAACCTCTAAACCACCAGGTTTTTCTAAACCAATGTGGAAAACGACGGCTCGTATTAGGGGAACATCATATATCCCTAGAAACTTGGCAAAACGAACCAAAACCGAAGAAGAAGAAACAAGCGAGTCGGAATAAGATAGTTGTATTCGTGTGGTGTAATATATGTAATATAGTGTGCTTATGCTTTATGATATATGTAAAAATTGCTTGTATTAATAAGTATTTTTTTTTATGAATCTAACTCTTGTCTATTTTACAGTATAAAAACACAAAATGGATAGACAACCCAATATTTTAAGAGACCTACCCGGAGACATGATTGATGAAATCTTGTCTAGAGTCGGTCAGAATTCTTCGGCACAACTATTTAAGGCGAGATCAGTTTGTAAGACATTCGAAGAACGTTCCAAGAATGCCTTGGTTTATAAAAGGCTTTCGTTCGAAAGATGGGGGATATCACATTGGGAAATCCATAAGTTACGATGTGTTTACTTTGACGCATATATTGCGGGGAACCCAAATGCTATTTTACGCAATGGGTTAAGAAATTATTTTGACTCAATATATCCGAATATTGGACTTCGTGATTTGGAAAAAGCGGCTAACATGCAACATAAAGAAGCATGTTATGCTTACGGATTAGTAATGTTCGCTTCTCACCAAAGTGAGAACAAGAACATCGGGCTACAACTATTAAACAAAACGTTCCCACAAGTGACGGAGTCGGTAATTGGGGTAAGAAATGAGGTTTTTAGATTGTTACGGGACTGTTGGACATTACGTAACCCTCATCCCTTTGATGACGTTACAACACGCTGTCTTATCAACGGCCATAACGGTTATGTTCCACAAGACCAAGGATGGGAAGTAATCCTAGTAAAACCAGAATGCATGACTTGTTTCTGGACGTATGAATTACGTGTCTTTATTGACTTTGCTGAACGACTTGTGTACTAGCTAGAATTATCTTCACAACCATCTTGTATCAAATTTATTGTGTGCTATATTTCATGCTATATGTAAAATAAGCGGTATTGTAAGTTTGTAAAATATTGTGTAAAAGTTTGAACGCGAAATATTATTATAATCAGTTTTTCATATAGAATTGTAGTAGCTGAATTGTATATTAGCTACTAAGTATGAACTTAACGGGTAGGTACTACCCGAATTTAAACTTATAAAACGCTAATATGAAGAAAAAGCTTTTATAAATGAGTTCATATTATGCTACGAAATACTATTAACTACTCTTAATATTCTGTATGATTAACTTGTTCTATTTGACTATTTTGAAGGAAATGGCACCGACTACTCGACACACCGTGAATATGAATGAAGAGGAATTCCGTACTTTTCTAGCTTCAAACATAGCCGCAGTACAGGCTGCGCTACATACCAATAATAACCTTGGATCTAGCAGTACAGGAAATCGTGTAGGATGCACCTACAAAGAATTCACTGCCTGCAAACCTTTGGAATTTGATGGAACCGAAGGACCGATCGGATTGAAAAGATGGACCGAGAAGGTCGAATCGGTGTTTGCCATAAGTAAGTGTACTGAAGAGGACAAAGTGAAGTACGCTACGCATACCTTCACAGGTTCTGCGTTAACATGGTGGAATACCTATCTAGAGCAAGTGGGACAAGACGATGCGTACGCACTACCGTGGTCAGCATTCAAGCACTTGATGAACGAGAAGTACCGTCCCAGAACCGAGGTCAATAAGCTCAAGACAGAACTTAGAGGGTTACGAACCCAAGGATTTGATATTACCACGTACGAAAGAAGATTCACAGAATTGTGCCTATTGTGTCCGGGAGCATTCGAAGATGAGGAAGAGAAGATCGACGCGTTTGTGAAAGGATTACCAGAAAGAATCTAAGAAGATATAAGTTCACACGAGCCCGCCTCCATACAACAGGCATGTAGAATGGCACACAAACTAGTGAACCAGATTGAAGAAAGAATTAAAGAACAGATTGCTGAAGAGGCCAATGTGAAGCAAGTCAAAAGAAAGTGGGAGGAAAACGGTGATAAGAATCACCAATACAACAACAACAGTAATTACAACAATAATCGCAACAATTATCCCAACAATCGCAACATCAATCGCAACTACAAAAAACGGCCCAACAACAACAACAATAACAACAACAACAACAGCAACAACAGCAACTACAACAATCATCCCAACAACAATAATAACCGCAACAACAACAATAATCAGAAGCAGCTATGCCAAAGGTGTGAAAAGTATCACTCGGGGTTCTGCACCAAATTTTGCAACAAGTGTAAAAGAAATGGTCATAGCGCGGTGAAGTGTGAGGTCTACGGACCAGGGGTTAATAGAACGAAAGGAACAAATGGTGTCAGAACGAGTAATGGCGGAGGAAGTAGTGTCGGAGCAAGTTATGCCAATGTAGTTTGTTATAAATGTGGAAAATCGGGCCACATTATTAGAAATTGCCCGAACCAGGAGAACACGAATGGACAAGGCCGCGGAAGAGTTTTCAATATTAATGCGGCAGAGGCACAGGAAGACCCGGAGCTTGTTACAGGTACGTTTCTTATTGACAATAAATCTTCTTACGTTTTATTTGATTCGGGTGCGGATAGAAGCTATATGAGTAGAGATTTTTGTGCTAAATTAAGTTGTCCATTGACGCCTTTGGATAGTAAATTTTTACTCGAATTAGCAAATGGTAAATTAATTTCAGCAGATAATATATGTCGGAATCGAGAAATTAAACTGGTTAGCGAAACATTTAAGATTGATTTGATACCAGTAGAGTTAGGGAGTTTTGATGTGATAATCGGTATGGACTGGTTGAAAGAAGTGAAAGCAGAGATCGTTTATTACAAAAATGCAATTTGCATTATACGAGAAAAAGGAAAACCCTTAATGGTGTACGGAGAAAAGGGCAACACGAAGCTACATCTTATTAGTAATTTGAAGGCACAAAAACTAATAAAAAAAGGTTGCTATGCTGTTCTAGCACACGTCGAGAAAGTACAAACTGAAGAAAAGAGCATCAATGATGTTCCCATCGCAAAAGAATTTCCCTATGTATTTCCGAAAGAATTACCAGGATTACCCCCACATCGATCCGTTGAATTTCAAATAGATCATGTACCAGGAGCTGCACCAATAGCTCGTGCTCCTTACAGACTCGCACCCAGCGAGATGAAAGAACTGCAAAGCCAATTACAAGAACTTTTAGAGCGTGGTTTCATTCGACCAAGCACATCACCGTGGGGAGCTCCTGTTTTGTTTGTCAAGAAGAAAGATGGTACATTCAGGTTGTGTATCGACTACCGAGAGTTGAACAAACTTACCATCAAGAACCGCTACCCACTACCGAGAATCGACGACTTATTTGATCAACTACAAGGCTCGTCTGTTTATTCAAAGATTGACTTACGTTCCGGGTATCATCAAATGCGGGTGAAAGAAGATGATATTCCAAAGACTGCTTTCAGAACACGTTACGGTCATTACGAGTTTATGGTCATGCCGTTTGGTTTAACTAATGCACCAGCTGTGTTCATGGACCTTACGAACCGAGTGTGTGGACCATACCTTGACAAGTTTATCATTGTTTTCATTGATGACATACTTATTTACTCAAAGAATGACCAAGAACACGCTGAACATTTGAGAAAGGTGTTAGAAGTATTGAGAAAGGAAGAATTGTACGCTAAGTTTTCAAAGTGTGCATTTTGGTTGGAAGAAGTTCAATTCCTCGGTCACATAGTGAACAAAGAAGGTATTAAGGTGGATCCGGCAAAGATAGAAACTGTTGAAAAGTGGGAAACCCCGAAAACTCCGAAACACATACGCCAGTTTTTAGGACTAGCTGGTTACTACAGAAGGTTCATCCAAGACTTTTCCAGAATAGCAAAACCCTTGACTGCATTAACGCATACAGGGAAGAAATTTGAATGGAATGATGAACAAGAGAAAGCGTTTCAGTTATTGAAGAAAAAGCTAACTACGGCACCTATATTGTCATTGCCTGAAGGGAATGATGATTTTGTGATTTATTGTGATGCATCAAAGCAAGGTCTCGGTTGTGTATTAATGCAACGAACGAAGGTGATTGCTTATGCGTCTAGACAATTGAAGATTCACGAACAAAATTATACGACGCATGGTTTGGAATTAGGCGCGGTTGTTTTTGCATTAAAGACTTGGAGGCACTACTTATATGGGGTCAAAAGTATTATATATACCGACCACAAAAGTCTTCAACACATATTTAATCAGAAACAACTGAATATGAGGCAGCGTAGGTGGATTGAATTATTGAATGATTACGACTTTGAGATTCGTTACCACCCGGGGAAGGCAAATGTGGTAGCCGATGCCTTGAGCAGGAAGGACAGAGAACCCATTCGAGTAAAATCTATGAATATAATGATTCATAATAACATTACTACTCAAATAAAGGAGGCACAACAAGGAGTTTTAAAAGAGGGAAATTTAAAGGATGAAATAGCCAAAGGATCGGAGAAGCATCTTAATATTTGGGAAGACGGAACCCGGTATAGGGCTGAAAGGATTTGGGTACCAAAATTTGGAGATATGAGAGAAATGGTACTTAGAGAAGCTCATAAAACCAGATACTCAATACATCCTGGAACGGGGAAGATGTACAAGGATCTCAAGAAACATTTTTGGTGGCCGGGTATGAAAGCCGATGTTGCTAAATATGTAGGAGAATGTTTGACGTGTTCTAAGGTCAAAGCTGAGCATCAGAAACCATCAGGTCTACTTCAACAACCCGAAATCCCGGAATGGAAATGGGAAAACATTACCATGGATTTCATCACTAAATTGCCAAGGACTGCAAGTGGTTTTGATACTATTTGGGTAATAGTTGATCGTCTCACCAAATCAACACACTTCCTGCCAATAAGAGAAGATGACAAGAAGGAGAAGTTAGCACGACTGTATTTGAAGGAAGTCATCTCCAGACATGGAATACCAATCTCTATTATCTCTGATAGGTATGGCAGATTTATTTCAAGATTCTGGCAGACATTACAGCAAGCATTAGGAACTCGTCTAGACATGAGTACTGCCTATCATCCACAAACTGATGGGCAGAGTGAAAGGACGATACAAACGCTTGAAGACATACTACGAGCATGTGTTATTGATTTCGGAAACAGTTGGGATCGACATCTACCGTTAGCAGAATTTTCCTAAAACAACAGCTACCATTGAAGCATTGAGATGGCGCCGTTTGAAGCACTTTATGGTAGAAAGTACAGGTCTCCGATTTGTTGGAGTGAAGTGGGGGATAGACAGATTACGGGTCCGGAGATTATACAAGAAACTACCGAGAAGATCATCCAAATTCAACAACGATTGAAAACCGCCCAAAGTCGACAAAAGAGCTACGCTGACATTAAAAGAAAAGATATAGAATTTGAAATTGGAGAGATGGTCATGCTTAAAGTTGTTCCTTGGAAAGGCGTTGTTCGATTTGGTAAACAAGGGAAATTAAATCCAAGGTATATTGGACCATTCAAGATTATTAATCGTGTCGGACCAGTAGCTTACCGACTTGAGTTACCTCAACAACTCGCGGCTGTACATAACACTTTCCACGTCTCGAATTTGAAGAAATGTTTTGCTAAAGAAGATCTCACTATTCCGTTAGATGAAATCCAAATCAACGAAAAACTCCAATTCATCGAAGAACCCGTCGAAATAATGGATCGTGAGGTTAAAAGACTTAAGCAAAACAAGATACCAATTGTTAAGGTTCGATGGAATGCTCGTAGAGGACCCGAGTTCACCTGGGAGAGTGAAGATCAGATGAAGAAGAAATACCCGCATCTATTTTCAGAAGATTCGTCAACACCTTCATCAGCTTAAAATTTCGGGACGAAATTTATTTAACGGGTAGGTACTGTAGTGACCCGAACTTTTCCATGTTTATATATATTAATTGAGATTGATATTTACATGATTAAATGTTTCCAACATGTTAAGCAATCAAACTTGTTAAGACTTTATTAATTGAAATATGTTTCATATAGACAATTGACCACCCAAGTTGACCGGTGATTCACGAACGTTAAAACTTGTAAAAACTATATGATGACATATATATGGATATATATATAGTTAACATGATACTATGATAAGTAAACATATCATTAAGTATATTAACAATGAACTACATATGTAAAAACAAGACTACTAACTTAATGATTTTTAAACGAGACATATATGTAACGATTATCGTTGTAAAGACATATAATGTATATATATCATATTAAGAGATATTCATACATGATAATATCATGATAATATAATAATTTAAAATCTCATTTGATATTATAAACATTGGGTTAACAATATTTAACAAGATCGTTAACCTAAAGGTTTCAAAACAACACTTACATGTAACGACTAACGATGACTTAACGACTCAGTTAAAATGTATATACATGTAGTGTTTTAATATGTATTTATACACTTTTTAAAGACTTCAATACACTTATCAAAATACTTCTACTTAACAAAAATGCTTACAATTACATCCTCGTTCAGTTTCATCAACAATTCTACTCGTATGCACCCGTATTCGTACTCGTACAATACACAGCTTTTAGATGTATGTACTATTGGTAATACACTCCAATGATCAGCTCTTAGTAGCCCATGTGAGTCACCTAACACATGTGGGAACCATCATTTGGTAACTAGCATGAAATATCTCATAAAATTACAAAAATATGAGTAATCATTCATGACTTATTTACATGAAAACAAAATTACATATCCTTTATATCTAATCCATACACCAACGACCAAAAACACCTACAAACACTTTCATTCTTCAATTTTCTTCATCTAATTGATCTCTCTCAAGTTCTATCTTCAAGTTCTAAGTGTTCTTCATAAATTCTACAAGTTCTAGTTACATAAAATCAAGAATACTTTCAAGTTTGCTAGCTCACTTCCAATCTTGTAAGGTGATCATCCAACCTCAAGAAATCTTTGTTTCTTACAGTAGGTTATCATTCTAATACAAGGTAATAATCATATTCAAACTTTGGTTCAATTTCTATAACTATAACAATCTTATTTCAAGTGATGATCTTACTTGAACTTGTTTTCGTGTCATGATTCTGCTTCAAGAACTTCGAGCCATCCAAGGATCCGTTGAAGCTAGATCCATTTTTCTATTTTCCAGTAAGTTTATCCAAGGAACTTAAGGTAGTAATGATGTTCATAACATCATTCGATTCATACATATAAAGCTATCTTATTCGAAGGTTTAAACTTGTAATCACTAGAACATAGTTTAGTTAATTCTAAACTTGTTCGCAAATAAAAGTTAATCCTTCTAACTTGACTTTTAAAATAAACTAAACACATGTTCTATATCTATATGATATTCTAACTTAATGATTTAAAACCTGGAAACACGAAAAACACCGTAAAACCGGATTTACGCCGTCGTAGTAACACCGCGGGCTGTTTTGGGTTAGTTAATTAAAAACTATGATAAACTTTGATTTAAAAGTTGTTATTCTGAGAAAATGATTTTTATTATGAACATGAAACTATATCCAAAAATTATGGTTAAACTCAAAGTGGAAGTATATGTTTTCTAAAATGGTCATCTAGACGTCGTTCTTTCGACTGAAATGACTACCTTTACAAAAACGACTTGTAACTTATTTTTCCGACTATAAACCTATACTTTTTCTGTATAGATTCATAAAATAGAGTTCAATATGAAACCATAGCAATTTTATTCACTCAAAACGGATTTAAAATGAAGAAGTTATGGGTAAAACAAATTGGATAATTTTTCTCATTTTAGCTACGTAAAAATTGGTAACAAATCTATTCCAACCATAACTTAATCAACTTGTATTGTATATTATGTAATCTTGAGATACCATAGACATGTATACATGAAGGTTTATCGTATGCCCGAGAGACATATCAAATTAACGTGGCTAATATGTTTTGATCCAAGTCGGGTCATACCCAATAACAAGCTTACCGACACCTTATACGTATTTGATCTTAACGATTGGATCATTAAACAAATACGAGACACTTAGATTTTAGAAAATCGGGTTTCTAAAATATTATCACTTGAGATAAATTATTTGGATAATTTATATATAATTGTTTATGGGTTTTAATAATTATATTGTGTTATATTTTATAAAAGGTTTTATAAAATATATAAGTAACAAAATAATACATAAGTTTATAACAAGTTTATAAACTTTTATAAACTTACAAGTATTATTATTAAACATTATAAGTGTGCAGATTTTGGGACTCTAAGGAGACACCCCATGCTTATTTTGGTTACTTTAAAGTTGACACAACTCCTAAGGAACATGCCTAACTAGTTTACCAAGGCTTGACTCAAGTGATACATAAAAATACACAAAAAATAGCAAGTGAAATTCAGCTCCTTTTGCTGAATTCTGGCTAATTTTTCTGCTGTCCAAGAGGGAGTTCTTGAGCTTATTTGGAAGCTTATTTTCAAGTGTCAAAAATCCTAACCATTGTACAAGGTGTTGGTGTCAAGTTTGGGGTATAATCTCTTGAGGTTTCATCACTTTGAGGCTTGCATTCATCATCATCTTCATCATCATCTTGCAACTTTGAAAACAACCCTCAACTAGCTTGAGGAGGTATAATCTCTAAACCCACTCTTAGTTTGTAAGTATGTTTTTCAACTTGATCCTATTTGGGATTTAACTTTAAATGGTTAAAGATTTACAAGTTTTAAAATGGAAATTTATACGCTTCCGCAAATCTTATTTCTTGAATGATTATAAGTATTATGAAAATTGTTAAATACCAACAATGGTATCCAGAGCCGAAGTTGTTGAAATATGCTTCGAGATGGTTATTAAACCCACTATAATTTTGCATTCTATGAACATGCATGAAGTAGAATGTAAAATTTTCGGTTTTGAGTGGTATGTCATATTGGCCAAAATCACTTGGGATTCTGCATTTTGTGTTGCCGATCACTTGTGATTTTGTATTGCCAATCACTTGTGATTCTATGTTGCAAATCACTTGTGATTCTGTGTTGCCGATCACTTGTGATTCTGTATTGCCAATCACTTGTGATTCTGTGTTGCAGATCACTTGTGATTCTGTGTTTCCAATCACTTGTGATTCTGTATTGCCTATCACTTATGTTGATGATGTTCACAATCTAAGCCTTGACCTTGTGTTTGGTTGCATGTTTGGTTGATTTAATATTTATTCATTTGGTATGTAATAATATTATTTTGGTTATGTAATTTATTTTATATTTGGTATGTAAAATAGATTAGGTTGTAATTTCACTTTTTTAGACAAAATGTATTAGGATATATTTTGTAAAAAGATGAAGATGATGAAGACTTGAAGAACACAAGAAGAAGCATTTGGATGCAAGATTAAGTGGAAGATTTAAAATCTCCTACTTTGTGTTATAACCCCTTATCCGGTGGCATTTGTTTTCGGCTAAACAAATGTCTACCAAAATGACTTGATTGTGAACATATTTGTTTTGCATGCATGGTTGTTTATTGTATGATTGTGGATTGTATGTTTGTATGCTACAAGTTAATCACACAAGTTAACAACAAGCAAAATGGCAATTTAATTGGTTAAATTATACATTAATTAACGACATGCAAAACGACAATTTAATTGGTTAAATTAAAAATGGCTAAAAGGACATTAATAAACGGTTATTAAGAACATGATTAGGATCATATATATAAAATGGTTTATAGACATGAAAATGGATTTCAAATGAACCATACACTAAATGCATGTTGGTGTATGGCATAAAAGTTTTCTCAAACTAGAATTAATGAAAACTTAAAATCCCTTATTAATAAGGCAAACAAGTTAAACGCCATCCTTTTGTGCAACACTTAAAAATATTAGGGAACTCACAATGGGATAAAGGTCACCTAACCGTTATGAGCATACTAATATGATTAAGGTGAATTTCGCATGCTTGTGGGATAAAGGTCACCTAACCACTTGTATGTTAAGTTTACACAAGTAGGACGACTTGATTTGGAAATCATGAACTTAGGGTCACCGAAGCATGAGGAACAAATAGGCGTTGATGGGATAAATATGCCATTCAAAAGGATTGCATGATCCCATAACTTAGAAGTTGCAAAAGGATTGCAATTTTCATATAATGACTACCTAGCTAAATCAAATGACGGGATAAAGGTCACCTAACCGAAATTTGGTTTACCGTTGGATTCTAAAATTTAATAAATATCAATTGGATTTAAAGGGTATTGATCGTTAAATTAAAATTCATACTTAAACAACTTTGTTAAATTTTGTAGATGGACGCCAATAACAACAACATTCCGAACGCACCAATAAACTTTAACAACCTATCGTTGAGGTCAATCCTCGAAAAGGAAAAACTCAACCATACGAACTTCATGGATTGGTTCCGCAATCTAAGAATTTTCCTCAAACTAGAGGACATGGCGTATGTGTTGGAAGACCCCATTCCCGATCAACCGGACGAGGATGATACGGAAGGCATGGCTTATTGGGAGAAATATTGCACCGATTCGTTGCAAGTTTCTTGCCTCATGCTTGCGACTATGATACCCGAACTCTAATAGGATTTTGAGCATCATAGTGCATACGACATGATCACATAGTTGAAGGAGATTTCCTTCAACAAGCTCATGTCGAGCGCTTCGAAACGGTTCGAGCGCTTCATGCATGTCGGATGGACGACTCCCAATCTGTTTCATCTTATGTCCTTAAGATGAAAAGCCTTATTGATCAAGCGAACCGTCTAAATTGCAACGTGTCTAATTAATTAGCCACATACCTCATTCTTAACTCATTGTCAAAAAGGTTTGACACATTTGTAATGAATTACAACATGAATGGTTGGGATAAAAGCATTGGCGAATTACATGCCATGCTTAGGACAGCAGAAGCAAGCATGGGTAAAAGGGCTTCACCCGTGTTTACAATCACTGAAGGCGGGTCCAAAAACAATAACACTTCTAAGCCAAAGGCGGCTAAGAGGAAGGGACCCGCCTACCAAGGCAAAGGCAAGGGAAAAGGGAAGATGGTTACCCCAACCAACAACAACAAGAAGCAAAAGGTTGCTGGTAAAGCTAACTCCAAGGAAGATCCGTGCTTTGGTTGCAGTGAGATGGGTCACTGGAAACGAAACTGCCCAGTCTACCTAAAGGAGTTGAAGGAAAAGAGGGATGCAGGGCAAACCTCAGGTAATGTATATATGGTATACATTGAGCTTAGTATTACTTCTTCTAATACATAGGTATTAGACACAGGATGTGGAACTCATATTTGCAATTCTTTGCAGGGGTTCAAAAGAAGTAATCAAGATGCGGGAACAACAAGTCTCTTCATGGGAAATGGAGCAAGGGTGCAAGTGAAAGCTCATGGAGACTTTGTTTTAAAGCTTCCAAGTGGTTTGGAGCTTATTTTAAAAAATGTTTTGTATGCACCCGATTTATCTCGAAACATTATTTCTGTATCCCGTTTGAAACAATATGGTTTTAATGTTAATT
Organism: Rutidosis leptorrhynchoides; assembly: GCF_046630445.1. NCBI lineage: Eukaryota > Viridiplantae > Streptophyta > Magnoliopsida > Asterales > Asteraceae > Rutidosis > Rutidosis leptorrhynchoides. The sequence goes on from NC_092336.1 coordinate 342,995,353, forward strand.
TTATTAATGATGATATCCATGTTTCTTTAGATAATGTGTTCTATTTTAAGGCTTCGCCTTCGAATGGTATTTATGAATTGGTTCATGATGACACATCATACAATAGCTCAATATACCATGCAAACACCAAGAAACTCAAAAGGGATTTGAGTGATTCCTACTTATGGCATTGTCGCATTGGTCACATAAACAAGAATCGAATGCATACACTTCAAAAGAATGGCCTTTTGAAATCAAATGAACTAGACTCGTTTGATATATGTGAATCTTGTTTACAAGGCAAGATGACTAAAGCACCTTTCAAAGGGACCTATGAAAGGGCTAAGGACTTATTGGGATTAATACACTGATGTATGTGGACCCTTTAAGCCTATAACTAGGAATGGTGAAAGATACTTCATTACTTTCATTGATGACTTTAGTCGTTTCGGATATGTCTACTTATTAAGACACAAGGACGAAACTTTTGAAGCATTCAAGGAATATCAAAACGAAGTACAAAATCAACTCAATAAGACAATCAAGGTACTTCGTACCGATAGAGGAGGTGAATACCTAAGCGATGCTTTCCAAGATCATCTTAAAAGTTGTGGGATTATCTCGCAACTCACTCCTCCTGGAACACCCCAACTTAATGGAGTTTCCGAAAGGAGGAACCGAACCCTAATGGATATGGTTCGATCTATGATGGCTAGAAGCTCATTGCCTCTATCATTTTGGGTTATTGTCTATGCTCCGCGACTCGTATTTTAAATATGGCCCCAACCAAGAAAGTGGAACGAACTCCTCATGAGATGTGGTTTGGAAAACCTCCATCTCTATCATACTTAAAGGTATGGGGATGTGAAGCTTACCCTAAGCGTTACGTCCCTAATAAGTTGAATGCTCGATCCAGGAAGTGTATCTTTATAGGATATCCCAAGGATGATATGGGATATTATTTCTATGATCCATCCGAGCAGAATGTATTTGTTGCTCGAAAGGCTGAATTCCTTGAAACTAAGTTCCTAATGGAAGAAAATAGTGAAAGGAAGATAGATCTTTAAGAGGATCAAGATCAAGTAGATGATACACAATTGGTTGACACTAGCACTCAACATGAAAATGTTGAGAGTGATCAAATGGATGATCAAAATACATAAGACGTTCGCAGATCTGGTAGGATTAGTAATCCTCCTGAGAGATATGGGTTTCTCATGGATGGTTGCTATGTGGTTGATTTGGATGAACCAATAAACTACCAAGATGCTTTATCAAGGATTGATAAAGATAAATGGCAGGAAGCCATGAACGCTGAGATGCAATCCATGTTTGACAACCAAGTTTCGGAACTTGTTACACAACCTGCTAGCTCAAGGCTAGTTGATTGTAAATGGCTTTTCAAAATGAAAACCGACATACATGGAAACTTGGATACATATAAAGCTAGACTTATAGAAAAAGGTTTCACTCAAACTCAAGGGGTTGACTATGATGAAACTTTTTCGCCTGTGGCAATGCTAAAGTCTATTAGGATATTACTTGCCATTGCTGCTCATTATGATTATGAAATATGGCAAATGGATGTCAAGACCGCTTTCCTAAATGGACATCTTGAGGAAGATGTCTATATGGTTCAGCCTGAAGGTTTTGTTGATCTGAAATATCCTAAAAAGGTATGCAAGTTAAAGAAGTCAATCTACGGATTGAAACAAGCATCTAGAATGTGGAATCATCGATTTAATGAGGAGGCCAAGAAATTTGGCTTCATTAAAAATGGTGATGAAGCTTGTGTATACAAGAAAGCTAGTGGGAGCACTATCATGTTCCTTGTACTATATGTAGATGATATATTGTTATTTGGAAACGATATTCCGGTAATGCAAGGTGTTAAAACTTGGCAAAGTAAATGCTTCTCCATTAAGGATCTTGGAGAAGCACAATACGTTTTGGGGATTGGGATCTACAGGGATAGATCCAAGAAACTGATAGGTTTGAATCAAAGTGCATACATTGAAAATGTCTTGAAAAGGTTCAAGATGGAGAACTCTAGGAAAGGTTTGGTACCTATTCAAAGAGGAACGCTCCTTAGTTCATCTCAGTGCCCCACCACGAAAGATGAACAGGAAAGAATGAAGAATGTCCCATATGCATCTGCTATTGGGTCAATCATGTATGCAATGATATGCACTAGACCGGATGTGTCATGCGCTCTAAGCTTGACAAGTAGATACCAGAATAACCCAGGAAACAGTCATTGGATTGCTGTTAAAAGTATATTGAAATACCTTAGGAGGACTAAGGATATGTTTCTAATATATGGGTCTGGTGAGGAGGAACTCGCTGTAAAAATTTACGTGGACGCGAGTTTCCAAACTGATCGAGATGATTCTCGATCACAATCCGGTTATGTCTTCACGTTAAATGGAGGTGGGTCTCTTGGAAGAGTTCAAAACAGGATGTTGTTGCATTATCCACTACAGAGTTGGAGTACATTGCCGCCTCATTGGCAGCGCAGGAAGCTGCATGGATGAAGAAATTCATCGACGACTTAGGAGTAGTCCCTTCCATTCAGGACCCTCTTGAGATCTTTTGTGACAACGAGGGTGCGATTGCTCAAATCAAGGAACCTCGTGCTCACCAAAAGACCCGTCACATTGAGCGGAGATTCAACTACATAAGGGATGAAGTTGAAAAGGGAAAGATATGTATTCGCAAAGTTCACACAGATCTTAATATAGCGGATCCACTCACGAAACTCTTACATGGTGCAAAACATCAAGGGCATGTTAGTGCATTAGGGCTTCGATATTCTAGTGATTGGTCATGATCTGTTTTAAGTATTGTAACAGAACGAAATTGTTCAAACTCATTAATATAATTATGGTATTAATTTATTTTGAGTTATGTTCCTATTTTGCATATTTTATCCATGAATAAGTAATTGTTCTAAATTCCGTAGTCGATCACATTTGTGGGAACAAGTGTGAGGTTTAGACTATTGTAAACTTGGATTGGTATACATTCACGGGATGAATGTGGGGCAAGGTTGCAACCAAGGTTCATAGATATTTGTGGGATACAAATATTGGAAGACCCGCCCTCAAGATTCACTAAATGGAGCCTTTGTGGTTGATCACATGTAATCTTGAGTAAAGGCGAATATCATCGTATCCTCTGACCTGAGATACATATTGGGTTCGGATATTCACTAAGTATTGTGCCTTGATTCTTTCCTTCGCTATTCTGAAATATGGTAGTTCATAAGGAAGAGCTCAGGTATAATGCATAGTGTATATCTAGGACATATGTAGTCAAGATGGAATTTGTCCCTCTTATTCATTGAGAGTCAGATGTCTAAGGCCTGATAAAGTTAAATCTAGAAGAGAGTGATCACTCTATGTCTCTTGGATTTAACATGACATCTAGGATGAAAGGATATAATGAAAAGATTCACCTAATCATATTCGAGATGGGAACTCGAAAGGGATGATGTTATTGAATGGCACTAAGTCATAACATATTGGGGGTGATGGACGGTCGTTAGGTGGTATCCGTCACTTGCATTAATTTCTTATGTTTCTCGTGCAAGTGGGAGATTGAAGGTTTTTCGTATGCCCGAGAGACATATCAAATTAACGTGGCTAATATGTTTTGATCCAAGTCGGGTCATACCCAATAACAAGCTTACCGACACCTTATACGTATTTGATCTTAACGATTGGATCATTAAACAAATACGCGACACTTAGATTTTAGAAAATCGGGTTTCTAAAATATTATCACTTGAGATAAATTATTTGGATAATTTATATATAATTGTTTATGGGTTTAAATAATTATATTGTGTTATATTTTATAAAAGGTTTTATAAAATATATAAGTAACAAAATAATACATAAGTTTATAACAAGTTTCTAAACTTTTATAAACTTACAAGTATTATTATTAAACATTATAAGTGTGCAGATTTTGGGACTCTAAGGAGACACCCCATGCTTATTTTGGTTACTTTAAAGTTGACACAACTCCTAAGGAACATGCCTAACTAGTTTACCAAGGCTTGACTCAAGTGATACATAAAAATACACAAAAAATAGCAAGTGAAATTCAGCTCCTTTTGCTGAATTCTGGCTGATTTTTCTGCTGTCCAAGAGGGAGTTCTTGAGCTTATTTGGAAGCTTATTTTCAAGTGTCAAAAATCCTAACCATTGTACAAGGTGTTGGTGTCAAGTTTGGGGTATAATCTCTTGAGGTTTCATCACTTTGAGGCTTGCATTCATCATCATCTTCATCATCATCTTGCAACTTTGAAAACAACCCTCAACTAGCTTGAGGAGGTATAATCTCTAAACCCACTCTTAGTTTGTAAGTATGTTTCACAACTTGATCCTATTTGGGATTTAACTTTAAATGGTTAAAGATTTACAAGTTTTAAAATGGAAATTTATACGCTTCCGCAAATCTTATTTCTTGAATGATTATAAGTATTATGAAAATTGTTAAATACCAACAATACAATGTTTCGACCTATCATGTCGACACATCTATATATATTTCGGAACAACCATAGACACTCTATATGTGAATGTTGGAGTTAGCTATACAGGGTTGAGGTTGATTCCAAAATATATATAGTTTGAGTTGTGATCAATACTGAGATACGTATACACTGGGTCGTGGATTGATTCAAGATAATATTTATCGATTTATTTCTGTACATCTAACTGTGGACAACTAGTTGTAGGTTACTAACGAGGACAGCTGACTTAATAAACTTAAAACATCAAAATATATTAAAAGTGTTGTAAATATATTTTGAACATACTTTAATATATATGTATATATTGTTACAGGTTCGTGAATCAACAGTGGCCAAGTCTTACTTCCAGACGAAGTAAAAATCTGTGAAAGTGAGTTATAGTCCCACTTTTAAAATCTAATATTTTTGGGATGAGAATACATGCAGGTTTTATAAATGATTTACAAAATAGACACAAGTACGTGAAACTACATTCTATGGTTGAATTATCGAAATCGAATATGCCCCTTTTTATTAAGTCTGGTAATCTAAGAATTAGGGAACAGACACCCTAATTGACGCGAATCCTAAAGATAGATCTATTGGGCCTAACAAACCCCATCCAAAGTACCGGATGCTTTAGTACTTCGAAATTTATATCATATCCGAAGGGTGTCCCGGAATGATGGGGATATTCTTATATATGCATCTTGTTAATGTCGGTTACCAGGTGTTCACCATATGAATGATTTTTATCTCTATGTATGGGATGTGTATTGAAATATGAAATCTTGTGGTCTATTGTTACGATTTTATATATATAGGTTAAACCTATAACTCACCAACATTTTTGTTGACGTTTAAAGCATGTTTATTCTCAGGTGAATATTAAGAGCTTCCGCTGTTGCATACTAAAATAAGGACAAGATTTGGAGTCCATGTTTGTATGATATTGTGTAAAAACTGCATTCAAGAAACTAATTTCGATGTAACATATTTGTATTGTAAACCATTATGTAATGGTCGTGTGTAAACAGGATATTTTAGATTATCATTATTTGATAATCTACGTAAAGCTTTTTAAACCTTTATTGATGAAATAAAGGTTATGGTTTGTTTTAAAATGACTGCAGTCTTTGAAAAACGTCTCATATAGAGGTCAAAACCTCGCAACGAAATCAATTAAAATGGAACGTTTTTAATCAATAAGAACGCGACATTTCACTTACTAATATAATTTATATAAATACTTACAAATAACAAACTATCGATTTTTAAATATAACATTAAACAAGTGTGGATATATTAATATAGCTATATAAATAATAACCATTTTGAATATAAATACAAATTAAATATATAATATATAAATTAAGATATAATAAATTGTTCGATTACGATTATACGTTTTAATATATACATACCAATGATATAGGTTCGTGAATCCAAGGCCAACCCTACTTTTGTTCAATGTCGTTACATGTATTTTTACTACAAAATACATTAGGTGAGTTTCATTTGATTCCCTTTTACCCTTTATATTTTTGGGCTGAGAATACATGCAAATGCTTTATTAACTGTTTTACAATAAATATATGCGTGAGTTTCATTTGCTCCCTTTTTACTCTTTACATTTTTGGGCTGAGAATACATGCAAATGCTTTATTAACTGTTTTACAATAAATATATGCGTGAGTTTCATTTGCTCCCTTTTTACTCTTTACATTTTTGGGCTGAGAATACATGCACTGTTTTAATAACTGTTTTACAATATTTATATGCGTGAGTTTCATTATTCCCTTTTTAAATGCTTTCACAATATATATTTTTGGGACTGAGAATACATGCGTTGTTTTTATAACTGTTTTACGAAATAGACACAAGTAATCGAAACTACATTCTATGGCTGGATTATTAAATCGAATATGCCCCTTTTTATATAGTCTGGTAATCTAAGAATTAGGGAACAGACACCCTAATTGACGCGAACTCTAAAGATAGATCTATCGGGCCCAACAAGCCCCATCCAAAGTACCAGATGCTTTAGTACTTCGAAATTTATATCATGTCCGACGGAGGATCCCGGAATGATGGGGATATTCTTATATGCATATTGTGAATGTCGGTTACCAGGTGTTCAACCCATATGAATGATATTTTTGTCTCTATGCATGGGACGTATGTTTATGAGAATGGAAATATGAAATCTTGTGGTCTATTAAAGTTACGAAATGATTATTTATGATAAACTAATGAACTCACCAACCTTTTGGTTGACACTTTAAAGCATGTTTATTCTCAGGTACGAAAGAAATCTTCTGCTGTGCACTTGCTCATTTTAGAGACATTACTTGGAGTCATTCATGACATATTTCAAAAGACGTTGCATTCGAGTCGTTGAGTTCATCAAGATTATTATTAAGTCAATTATAGTTAGATATATTGTCAAATGGTATGCATGCCGTCAACTTTCGATGTAATGAAAGATTGTCTTTTCAAAAACGAATGCAATGTTTGTAAAATGTATCATATAGAGGTCAAGTACCTCGCGACGTAATCAACTGTTGTGAATCGTTTATAATCGATATGGACTTCGTCCGGATGGATTAGGACGGGGCGCTTCAGTTGGTATCAGAGCGGTGGTCTTAGCGAACCAGGTCTGCATTAGTGTGTCTAACAGGTAGTTGTTAGGATGCATTAGTAAGTCTGGACTTTGACCTAGTAGTTGTTAGGTTACATTAAGGAGTCTGGACTTGAACCTGGTCTGCATGTCAAAAGTTTTGCTTATCATTTAGTGTCGAAAATTATTTGCTTATCATCCTTAAAGTCTAGACACGTCTTACTGCCTCTATTGCATAGGCATTGTATAGATAAATTCATATCTTAGCGTATCTGTTATTGTTACCTTTGCCTGACAGCTTTCGTAGGTTCCTCCGTAACTTATGAGATTTTAGTATTATATATACATATGTAAATTATGTATTGCAAGGTACTAATCTACATCCTATAATCTATTTCTATTGAAAATCCTTCATCTGATTGTACGAGATGAATCTCTCAACCAGTTCGAATTCCTCGAATTTCGACAGCTATTCTGATATGGAGTTTCACCTAAGCTTCGAAAGTAGTGTTACCAGAATGAATCAACCAATTCATTTGATGGGTTCGTAGCCTACTTAATCATTGGAGACAAAAAGAAGGTGATCCTTTCTATCAGCCAAATTCACCTCTTGATGAAAAACCTGAAGCACTTACCGGTGAACCAGTCCGAAATACCATTCTCACCCTTATTTCCCGAATATCTCGTCATGATTACATACTATATCAGATTCAAAACCTTATTCACTCGCTCGTTCCTTCCGACAATCATCCCGGAGTAATAAGTCAACGAGCTTCGTGCTCGAGTAATCAATGTGGAGAATATGGTGCAAAACTTACCAGCTTCAGCAACATCAACAGTACCAACAGCAACATCCGCATCCCAAGCCTCAATTTCACAATCTGTCCCACGAACATCAACATCATACGCACCATAGATACCAAGGAGTACCAACATCAATGAACGATGAATTATTGATCCATAACTTCATTAATATTCTTCGAAGAATATGTGGATCCTAATAATTAACAATGAAGTATTGATCCATAACTTCATTAATATTCTACGAAGAATATGTGGATCCTAATAGTTTTAGAGATTACTAATTCTAGCTCAAACCGAAAAATCAAATGAGTCTAATATTATATTGACTCGTTAAATCCATAATTACATTTGAAGAAAATATATATGTATATATATTTTCATAAAGATTGTGATTAAAAATTCTTTTGTACAAACTGTTAATGGTGAAAATATTTTAACAGGTAGGAAATACCCGAGGAATATTTAGATTTCACATTAATAATCTACACTGTACATTCTTCAAATCTGATTCAACGGTCATTTACTATCCTACTTACATCCACAGATATACGAATCCATTCACCACAGAACAATCGATCTCATCCACAATCGAATACATATTCTGATTTTAATAGATCAGAATTCAAGTCAAGAAATAACCGATACCAGCATTTTTAAATTCCTACATCTTTCAAAGTTATACTTTGACTTCAAAACTGTGCTAGAACATCACTTCTATTCACAAAACTTAGAAAAATATTCATGTCGATTTCAATCGGTGTTCAAACCTTTCATGATTCTTGGAAACACCTCAATCGAGAGGATGAACCAACCGTATTTCATCTACGGAAGAAAAGATTGATGCATATAGTTATGCACCTAAAAATGCTCGGGACCTGAGTAAACGTTTAACATGTATATGTGCTAACTCCTTTGGCGTTGTTATTACCAAAAATAACTTTGCAATTCCTTTTCAAATTAGCCAATATTGTCACAGCTTCAGCAAAACAATTTCGACTTTTCATTCGGATTAACCTTATTATAACCTTGATATATAGGTTTGCCTTTCGTCATCGTCACCGGGGAACCGTTTATATCCCACCCCATTAGCGATAAACTTATCAGCAACATCATCACTCATTTGCTTGGGTGCCTCCGAAAAACCATTATATTTGTTAATTAAAACCCTATCGTATACTCATCCGCATCTTGTAATGAGAATTACCATACCAATTACCGGGAATTAGCAATCAGTACTTTGAAAACTCACAGCATGTCTACATCAACAGTTATATGTATACATATAACATTTATCTCTTAGAGTTATAATCTTCCATCCTAAATTTCGGAAAAGCACCCAGTCTGCGAATCAATTCCTCTAAGTATTACAAGAACTGATGAAGCAGCAAAAACTGTAAACGACCTTAACAGTCGAAAGTTTGATGATACAAAATTGAAAAAAAATTATGAAGGAGACTCTGAACAAATCACAAGGACTAAACTCGTACATAAAGAATCCAGATGATTCTGTTTCTGATGAAATCTTTAGCAAATGCCTTGTTCCGTAATTGTTCTAAATCATTGTGAAAGAATTTCTTCATCACACGTGAATCTAAAATTCTAAGATATTATCATATCTTTCATTGTAAATGTCCTCAATATTTCTGAAGATATCTTCATAAATATTCTTGTCCGATATTAATTATCCCTCCGCGCTATCTGTGTTATCTCATAAAAGGAAACTGTTTTGGTTTCTGTATTCTGTAAATCTTCGAGTTTAAAGTATGAATGCTTTTGAAGTAGTGTTGGGAACTGATGCATGAGTTAGTATAATATAATGACACTTGATCAACGTGATTATATTACAGTAATTCATGTTGAGTTTCTAATGTAACGTGATGATTCACAGAACATACCGTCATCATGTGTCATTTACACGACTCTTACATTCTATCTAATCTCCAAATATATTAAGAACATATCTTCTTGATAGTTCTATCTTTCCGAATATTCTGGTACTTTGATAAATCAAGATCGTGTCATTACGATTTCCTTCTTAGAACAGTAACTATGTTCATCCAAAACTTCATACCTACTAAGTTTGGATCATTATTCGCTTGACGTAAAGTCGGGAAGAGAAAACAAAGGGGATGGAACTCCAAAATATAAACGAAATGAAGAAGGTGTATTTATAGTGAAATATCTGACAGAGCAATCAAAACAGATGATCACATTTAAAGCGGATCCTAATTCCCTTTTTACCGAAGAATCAAATCTTATTACGAAGATTTTCCCCAAATCTCTTGAATTTGGAAATCAATCCTATCTATGTCAAAAGATATGACGAATAATACCTATTCATTTCACTCTTTTGTCATAGCTTCATTTGTACTCTTTGAATAATCGAATTGATTTATCCATATTACTCAATGGTGATAAAACTCTATTTATCAACTCATATTCGTCATGAAAACATTTTTATTGTTAGCCATGACGACCTCACTCAAATTTCGGGACGAAATTTCTTTAACGGGTAGGTACTGTGATGACCCGGAAATTTCCGACTAAATTTAAAATTAATCTTTATATGAATTTGACACGATAAGCAAAGTCTGTAATGCTGAGTCTCAAAATTTTTGAACTGTTACATGAATTCATTTGACCTTTGACTATTACCGACGATGCACGAACTATTGGTTGCAAATTAATATATACATATATATAGATATATAAATGCAGGTATATATATAATAATTTTAAATAATAACAAATAAGTAAAATAATATGCAAGATAATAAGTTTGTTAAAATGAAATTATATATATGAATATGATTTCTATATAATTAATGATTTCATAAATATTGTAATATATTAACACATATAAATATTAAATAAATGAATATAATTAGTAGACATTATACAAGTAATAAATTGTAAAATAAATATATTAATTTAAAATAGAAACTTATATGAGTTAGTTTATTTTTGTAAATAAAATAATACATGACATTACTATAAATATATTTATATGAAAAGTACATTGAATATATAAAATTTAGAATTAATTTAATAAACGCTCGTAGCACTTGTTTATCATCTTGATGGTTATTAATCAGGAACTTATATGATTTTAAAATAAAAGGTAATCCGAAAATGAGTTATATAAGTTATAGGCTTATTAAAAGTATATTTAGGATCTAATTATTTAATTTTAACATTTTTTATATTTTACTCATAAATGAGATGGACACTTGATGTAATTTTTATTTAATAATTTAATGATCGAATTTTATATCATAATGACCAAAATAAATAAATACAGCTAAATTAAAAATATGGGATTTTTCTGAAGACTTTTGTCCGCCACTAATTTATCCAAGGGACACTAAATAATACCACTATTGAACATGTCGATAATAAAATGCCAAATATGATGGCTTTACTATTTTAAAAGTTTCAATCAATTGTACGTTCTTTCCATTCATTGAGTAATTTATTATTATTATTAAATTATTAAATTATCCATGATTGAAATCATGAATGAATACTGTAACTAGTTTTATATATATACATATATCGATACTTGTCTCAAGGAGAACCACCTTTGTCTTCTTCAACAAACCAACACAACCTTCATCCTACATCACCATCCCTCTCTTTACTCTTGTTCTGTCGACAAGTCATCCAACAACAATGAACCATCATACACCCACCCGTCACTTTCAATCACAACCTCACTCTCTCTTCTCTCTATTCTGTAAACCAAACCCACCACACACCTTTAAACATCTCGTTGATTCCTGTTTCTACTTCACATAATTACCAAACCCAAACACCAATGTTTTTCTATTTATGACCATGAAAACCATCTTCCCTAAACCGCCACCACTTCACCACCAAGAATCACCTAAACACGTCACCATTACCACCTTCTTCAACTCTCTAACAACACGCCATGCAAACCACCACCTCAACAAACTGGGTTATGTTTCTATCTATTCGAGTACAACCCAAAATAATCAACTAACAGCCTCTGACGATCGATCGTTGCTACTGCAGTACCTCTCCTGTTCAGCTCGCTGCTACAGTGGCTGTTAATATTCCAGTTGCAACCGCTAACTCACCACAAACCACCATGAACTTGTCTATCTCTCTCCCTCTCCTCTCTCTATTGTTTCTGTTTTGTCTCTGTTGTGAACCGTTATACAACCACCATCAAAAACCCATTGCAGCTGCTATATTATTGTATCGATCAAATAACTTCAAAACTGCATCACTATAATTATGAAGTGGCGAATGCTAGTAGCCTGTTTTCTTTTCCAGTCAGTCAACAACAACTATATATTGCACCTGTCTTTTGCAATTGATGATATACTTTAAAGACTACAGATGAGTACCTTTTAAATTGATGGCCGACATACTATAACAATTTAACCCACTTGATTTATTTTATTCACTTACTACAAAATAGCTGTCTCCTTCCTGTTTTAAAAACGAAACCCAATTGACACCCTATTCTGAATTTGTTAACGGATTGAGTGATGGGCTGTGAACATGATATCTCTTGATTGGGCTGCGCCACCTGTTGGGCCGACGAGAAACTGGACCTGGATAGTTTGAGCTTGTATTAATTTGTTTACATGAAATCACGGTGAGATTCAGTGATAATTATGATGATCACAAATCTTATGATGATAATAACGAACGTGTATGATGATAAATATATAATGATGATGATAAACAATAACATAAGACAAAGATGTTGGTGTGTGATAAAAAGAATTCGATGATGATCCATGAAGGCTGAAGTCGAAGATCACCAAACCCTTCTATTTATCCTATCCTTCAATACCCTCGGTTTCTAGTTATTTCGACAACCAACCCAACATCATCACTTTCGGTCACCACACACACACTTGTAAAACCGCTGCTATGCAATTCTGTTATTATCCATCGAGCCACATGCAGATTCTAAAGATAATGGATTTAGGCTAGTTAAAAAGGGTTTTGTTAATTGGGCCGAGATCAAATCTAAACAATTGGGTCACTAGGGATTTTAAGTAGGCTTAGATAATTTAAATTGTTGGGCCGAAATGATATAAACGGGTATATAGTCACGGGTCTGGAATAAAACAGAAAGACAATGGATGGAGCCATGGTTAAGAGTGTTTGCAGGGGTACGAGGGGTTGTGGGTTCGAGCTTGGTTGGGTGCATTTTTTTAAAGGCTTTTTCTAAGGTAGTATCTTTGTTAGAAATTATTATTATTATTATTATTATTATTATTATTATTATTATTATTATTATTATTATTATTATTATTATTATTATTATTATTATTGTTATTATTGTTATTATTAGTGATAAAATTATTAATATTATTATTATATGTATAGGTATTATAATTATTATTATTATTATGATTATCATTATAAGTGTTAATAATATTATTCGTAGTAAACTTATCAATATTATTATTATTATTATTATTATTATTATTATTATTATTATTATTATTATTATTATTATTATTATTATTATTATTAACATAAATATCATTCTTAACAATGTCATTATCATTATTAGTATTATCATTATCACTATTGTCATTAGTAGTAAAATTATTAAAGTTATTATTATTAGTAGTAACATATGTATTATTATAAATATTATCATTATCATCATTACTAACATAATTATCATGAATTAATATTGTTATTATTAAAATTATTATCAAAATAGGTATTATTATTAAATAATATGGTTATTAACATTATCTTTATTAATGTCAACAACTATTTTTTTAAATAGATAAATATTTTGTACATAAAATATACTTATTACGTATACTATAATTATATTAAAATTTCACATAACTATATATATATATCGAACTTACTAATATAATTTATATAAATACTTACAAATAACAAACTATCGATTTTTAAATATAACATTAAACAAGTGTGGATATATTAATATAGCTATATAAATAATAACTATTTTGAATATAAATACAAATTAAATATATAATATATAAATTAAGATATAATAAATTGTTCGATTACGATTATACGTTTTAATATATACATACCAATGATATAGGTTCGTGAATCCAAGGCCAACCCTACTTTTGTTCAATGTCGTTACATGGATTTTTACTACAAAATACATTAGGTGAGTTTCATTTGATTCCCTTTTACCCTTTATATTTTTGGGTGGAGAATACATGCAAATGCTTTATTAACTGTTTTACAATAAATATATACGTGAGTTTCATTTGCTCCCTTTTTACTCTTTACATTTTTGGGCTGAGAATACATGCAAATGCTTTATTAACTGTTTTACAATAAATATATGCGTGAGTTTCATTTGCTCCCTTTTTACTCTTTACATTTTTGGGCTGAGAATACATGCACTGTTTTAATAACTGTTTTACAATATTTATATGCGTGAGTTTCATTATTCCCTTTTTAAATGCTTTCACAATATATATTTTTGGGACTGAAAATACATGCGTTGTTTTTATAACTGTTTTACGAAATAGACACAAGTAATCGAAACTACATTCTATGGCTGGATTATTAAATCGAATATGCCCCTTTTTATATAGTCTGGTAATCTAAGAATTAGGGAACAGACACCGTAATTGACGCGAACTCTAAAGATAGATCTATCGGGCCCAACAAGCCCCATCCAAAGTACCGGATGCTTTAGTACTTCGAAATTTATATCATGTCCGAAGGAGGATCCCGGAATGATGGGGATATTCTTATATGCATATTGTGAATGTCGGTTACCAGGTGTTCAACCCATATGAATGATATTTTTGTCTCTATGCGTGGGACGTATGTTTATGAGAATGGAAATATGAAATCTTGTGGTCTATTAAAGTTACGAAATGATTATTTATGATAAACTAATGAACTCACCAACCTTTTGGTTGACACTTTAAAGCATGTTTATTCTCAGGTACGAAAGAAATCTTCCGCTGTGCACTTGCTCATTTTAGAGACATTACTTGGAGTCATTCATGACATATTTCAAAAGACGTTGCATTCGAGTCGTTGAGTTCATCAAGATTATTATTAAGTCAATTATAGTTAGATATATTATCAAATGGTATGCATGCCGTCAACTTTCGATGTAATGAAAGATTGTCTTTTCAAAAACGAATGCAATGTTTGTAAAATGTATCATATAGAGGTCAAGTACCTCGCGATGTAATCAACTGTTATGAATCGTTTATAATCGATATGGACTTCGTCCGGATGGATTAGGACGGGGCACTTCAGCATACGAGTAGAATTGTTGATGAAACTGAACGAGGATGTAATTGTAAGCATTTTTGTTAAGTAGAAGTATTTTGATAAGTGTCTTAAAGTCTTTCAAAAGTGTATAAATACATATTAAAACACTACATGTATATACATTATAATTGAATCATTAAGTCATCGTTAGTCGTTACATGTAAATGTTGTTTTGAAGCCTTTAGGTTAACGACCCTGTTAAGTGTTGTTAACCCATTGTTTATTATATCAAATGAGATGTTAAATTATTACATTATCATGATATTATGATATATTAATATATCTTAATATGATATATATATAATTAAATGTCGTTACAACGATAATCATTACATATATGTCTCGTTTCGAAATCATTAAGTTAGTAGTCTTGTTTTTACATATGTAGTTCATTGTTAATATACTTAATGATATGTTTACTTATCATAATACCATGTTAACTATATATATATATATATATATATATATATATATATATATATATATATATATATATATATATATATATATCTCCATAAATATGACATCATATAGTTTTTACAAGTTTTAACGTTCGTGAATCAACGGTCAACATGGGTGGTCAATTGTGTATATAAAACCTATTTCAATTAATCAAGTCTTAACAAGTTTGATTGCTTAACATGTTGGAAACACCTTAATTATATAAATATCAATTTTATTTAATATATATAAACATGGAAAAGTTCGGGTCACTACAGTACCTACCCGTTAAATAAATTTCGTCTCGAAATTTTAAGTAGTTGGAGGTGTTGACGTATCTTCTGGAAATAAATGCGGGTATTTCTTCTTCATCTTATCTTCTCGTTCCCAGGTGAACTCGGGTCCTCTACGAGCATTCCATCGAACCTTAACAATTGGTATCTTGTTTTGCTTGAGCCTTTTAACTTCACGATCCATTATCTCGATGGGTTCTTCAATGAATTATAGTTTTTCATTGATTTTAATTTCGTCTAAAGGAATAGTGAGATCTTCTTTAGCTAAGCACTTCTTTAGATTCAAGACGTGAAAGGTATTATGTACATTGGCGAGTTGGTGAGGTAATTCAAGTCGGTAGGCTACTTGTCCGACACGATCTAAAATCTTGAATGGTCCAATGTATCTTGAATTTAGTTTCCCCCGTTTACCAAATCGAACAACGCCTTTCCAAGGCGAAACCTTAAGCATGACCATCTCCCCAATTTCAAATTCTATATCTTTCCTTTTAAGGTCCGCGTAGCTCTTTTGTTGACTCTGAGCGGTTTTCAACCGTTGTTGAATTTGGATGATTTTCTCTGTAGTTTCTTGGATTATCTCCGGACCCGTAATCTGTCTATCCCCCAATTCATTCCAACAAATTGGAGATCTGCACTTTCTACCATAAAGTGCTTCGAACGGTGCCATTTCAATACTCGAGTGATATTTGTTGTTGTAGGAAAATTCTGCTAATGGTAGATGTCGATCCCAACCATTTCTAATATCAATAACACATGCTCGTAGCATGTCTTCAAGAGTCTGTATTGTTTTTTCGCTCTGCCCATCGGTTTGTGGATGATAGGCAGTACGCATGTCTAGACGAGTTCCCAATGCTTGTTGTAATGTCTGCCAAAACCTTGAAACAAATCTGTCATCCCTATCAGAGATAATAGAGATTAGTATTCCATGTCTGGAGACGACTTTCTTCAAATACAGTCGTGCTAACTTCTCCATCTTGTCATCTTCTCTTATTGGCAGGAAGTGTGCTGATTTGGTGAGACGATCAACTATTACCCAAATAGTATCAAAACCACTTGCAGTCCGTGGCAATTTAGTGATGAAATCCATGGTAATGTTTTCCCATTTCCATTCTAGGATTTCGGGTTGTTGAAGTAGACCTGATGGTTTCTGATGCTCAACTTTGACCTTAGAACACGACAAACATTCCCCTACGTATTTATCAACATCGGCTTTCATACCTGGCCACCAAAAATGTTTCTTGAGATCTTTGTACATCTTCCCCGTTCCAGGATGTATTGAGTATCTGGTTTTTATGAGCTTCTCTAAGTACCATTTCTCTCATATCTCCAAATTTTGGTACCCAAATTCTTTCAGCCCTATACCGGTTCTGTTTCCCGAAAATTAAGATGCTTCTCTGATCCTTTGGGTATTTCATCCTTTAAATTTCCCTCTTTTAAAACTCCTTGTTGCGCCTCCTTTATTTGAGTAGTAAGGTTAATGTGAATCATTATATTCATAGCTTTTACTCGAATGGGTTCTCTATCCTTTCTACTCAAAGCGTCGGCTACCACATTTGCCTTCCCCGGGTGGTAACGAATCTCAAAGTCGTAGTCATTCAACAATTCAATCCACCTGCGCTGCCTCATGTTCAGTTGTTTCTGATTAAATATATGTTGAAGACTTTTGTGGTCGGTATATGTAATACTTTTGACCCCATATAAGTAGTGCCTCCAAGTCTTTAATGCAAAAACAACAGCGCCTAATTCTAAATCGTGTGTTGTATAATTTTGCTCGTGAATCTTCAATTGTCTAGACGCATAAGCAATTACCTTCGTTCGTTACATTAATACACAACCGAGGCCTTGCTTTGAGGCATCACAATATATCACAAAATCATGATTCCCTTCAGGCAACGACAATACAGGTGCCGTAGTTAACTTTTTCTTCAACAATCAAAACGCTTTTTCTTGTTCATCCTTCCATTCAAATTTCTTCCCTTTATGCGTTAATGCAGTCAAGGGTTTAGCTATTTTGGAAAAATCTTGGATGAATCTTTTGTAGTAACCAGCCAGTCCTAAAAATTGGCGTATATGCTTCGGAGTTTTAGGGGTTTTCCACTTTTCAACGGTCTCAATCTTTGCCGGATCCACCTGAATACCTTCTTTGTTCACTATGTGACCGAGCAATTGAACTTCTTCCATCCAAAATGCACACTTTGAAAACTTAGCGTACAGTTTTTCTTTCCTCAACAACTCTAGCACTTTTCTCAAATGTTCTTCGTGCTCTTGATCATTCTTTGAGTAGATAAGTATGTCATCAATGAAAACAATGACAAACTTGTCGAGATATAGCCCACACACACGGTTCATGAGGTCCATGAACATAGCTGGTGCGTTAGTCAATCCAAACGGCATAACCATAAACTCGTAATGACCGTAACGCGTTCTGAAAGCAGTCTTCGGAATATCGTCCTCCTTCACCCGCATTTGATGATACCCAGAATGTAAATCAATCTTCGTATAAACTGACGAGCCTTGTATTTGATCAAATAAGTCGTCGATTCTCGGTAGTGGGTAACGGTTCTTGATGGTAAGTTTGTTCAACTCTCGGTAGTCGATACACAACCTGAATGTACCATCCTTCTTTTTGACAAACAAAAAAGGAGCTCCCCATGGTGATGTACTTGGTCGTATGAAACCATGCTCTAGAAGTTCTTGTAATTAGCTTTGAAGTTCCTTCATTTCGCTGGGTGCGAGTCTGTATGTAGCACGAGCTATTGGTGCAGCTCCCGGTACAAGATCTATTTGAAATTCAACGGATCGGTGTGGAGGTAATCCCGGTAATTCTTTCGGAAATACATCGGGAAATTCTTTTGCGACGGGAACATCATTGATGCTTTTTCTTCAGTTTGTACTTTCTCGATGTGTGTTAGAACAGCATAGCAACCCTTTCTTATTAACTTTTGCGCCTTCAATTTACTAATAAGATTTAGCTTCGCTTTGCTCTTTTCTCCGTACACCATTAAGGGTTTTCCTTCTTCTCGTACAATGCGAATTGCATTTTTGTAACATAGGATCTCTACTTTCACCTCTTTCAACCAGTCCATGCCGATTATCACATCAAAACTCCCTAACTCTACTGGTATCAAATCAATCTTAAATGTTTCGCTAACCACTTTAATTTCTCGATTCCGACATATATTATCTGCTGCAATTAATTTACCGTTTGCTAATTCTAGTATAAACTTATTATCCAAAGGCATCAATGGACAACTTAATTTAGCACAGAAATCCTTACTCATATAGCTTCTATCCGCACCCGAATCAAATAAAACATAAGCAGATATATTGTCAATAAGAAACATACCCGTAACAAGCTCCGGATCTTCCTGTGCTTCAACCGCATTAATGTTGAAGACTCTTTGTCAGCCTTGCCCATTATTATCCCCCTGATTTGGACACATATTTTTGTAATGGCCCTTCTTCCCGCATCCGAAACAGGTAATGTCTTCATAACTTGTTTCGGCACTATTTGTTCCCTTGGCCATTGATCCGTAGATTTTGCACTTGTCGCACCATGGCCCTTTCTATTACACTTAGTACACACTGCTGTACAGAGCCCAGTTGGATGGTATCCTTCACATCTCTGGCAGAATTTCTGCCTCTTGTTGTTATTGTTAGGATTGTTGTTGTTGCGGTTGTTATTGTTGTTGAAACGGTTGTTGTAGTTGTTGTTGGGGTGGTTGTTGTTGTTGCGAAAATTGGTGCGATTGTAGTTATGATTATTGGGTTGATTATTGAAATTGTGACCCTTGTCACTGGTTTCTTCCCATTTCATCTTGACTTGTTTCGTATTGGCTTCTTCGGCCGCCTGTTCTTTAATCCTTTCCTCAATTTGATTTATAAGTTTATGAGCCATT
This sequence comes from Rutidosis leptorrhynchoides, assembly GCF_046630445.1. Lineage (NCBI taxonomy): Eukaryota > Viridiplantae > Streptophyta > Magnoliopsida > Asterales > Asteraceae > Rutidosis > Rutidosis leptorrhynchoides. The sequence goes on from NC_092336.1 coordinate 343,015,198, forward strand.
CGACTTGCCATTTGTATGGAGGCGGGCTCGTGTGAACTTATATCCTCTTGGATCCTTTCCGGTAACCCTTTTACAAATGCGTCGATTTTCTCTTCTTCATCTTCGAACGCTCCCGGACACAATAGGCATAACTCTGTGAATCGTCATTCGTACGTGGTAATATCAAACCCTTGTGTTCGTAACCCTCTAAGCTCTACCTTGAGCTTATTGACCTCGTTTCTGGGACGGTACTGCTCGTTCATTAAGTGTTTGAATGCTGACCACGGTAGTGCGTAAGCAGCATCTTGTCCCACTTGTTCGAGATAGGTATTCCACCATGTTAACGCAGTACATGTGAAGGTATGCGTGGCGTACTTTACCTTATCTTCCTCAGCACATTTGCTTATAGAAAAACCGATTCAACCTTTTTGGTTCATCGTTTCATTCCAACTGTTACTTCAGTTCCATCGAATTTCAGAGGTTTACAGGCAGTGAAAGCCTTGCAGGAGCATCCTACACGGTTTCCTGTGGAATTAACTCCACTGCTAGACCCTGAGTTATTGTTGTTTTGCATTGCAGCCTGTACTGCGGCTATATTTGCTACAAGGAAAGCACGGAAGTCTTCCTCACTCATGTTCAAGTTTTGACGAGTAGTCGGTGCCATTTCCTTCAAAAATAGCCAAAAGAATTAAGTTAATCATATAGAATATTAAGAGTAGTCAATAGTATTCCGTAGCATAATATGAACTCATTTATAAAAGCTTTTTCTTCATATTAGCGTTTTATAAGTTTAATTCGGGTAATACCTACCCGTTAAGTTCATACTTAGTAGCTAACATACAATTCAACTACTACAATTCTATATGAAAACTGATTATAATAATATTTCACATTCAAACTTTTATACAATATTTTGCAAACTTACAATACCGCTATTTTACATATAGCATGAAATATAGCACATAAAAACTCTGACACAAGAAAGTTTTGAAGATAAACCTAGTTAATACGTAAGTTGTTCAGCAAAGGAAATAAAGACACGTAATTCATAAGTCCATAAACAAGTCATGCATTATGGTTTTACTAAGACAACTTCCCATCCTTGGTCTTGTGGAAAATAACCGTTATGACCATTGGCTAGGCATCATGTTGTAATGTCGTCAAAAGGATGAGGGTTTCGTAATGTCCAACAGCCCTGTAATAATCTAAAAACGTTGTTTCTCACCCCAACTACTGAATCCGTCACTTGTGGGAAGGTTTTATTTAAAATTTGCAATCCGATGTTCTTTTTCTCACTTTGGTAAGAAGCGAACATCACTAACCCGTATGCGTAACATGCTTCTTTATGTTGCATGTTAGAAGCTCTTTCTAATTCACGAAATCCTATGTTGGGATATGTTGAGTCAAAATAGGTTCTTAACCCGTAGCGTAAAATTGCATTTGGGTTCCCCACATTTAACGCTTTAAAGAAAACACGGCGTAACTTACGGTCTCCCCAATGTGATATACCCCACCTATCAAAGGAAAGCCTTTTATAAACTAAGGCATTTCTGGAAAGTCTTTAAAATGTTTGACAAGTTAATTTTGCCATAATTAATTGTGCTGATGAATTCTGACCGACTCTAGACAAGATTTCCTCAATCATATCCTCTGGTAGATCTTCTAAAATATTCGGTTGTCTACCCTTAACGTTCATTTTGTATTTATACTGTAAAATAGACAAGGATTAGATTCGTAAAAGATAATTAACAAACAATACAAGTAATTTTTACATAGAACATAAAAGTACAAGCACACTACAATACATATAATACACAACATGATTACAACCCTCTAATCTGAATCACTGGTTTCTTCTTCTTCGAACTTAGTTCGTTTTCCTAATTTTCTAGGAATATATGGTGTCCCTCTAATACGAGCCGTCGTTTTCCATAATGGTTTAGAAAAACCTGGTGGTTTAGAGGTTCTTGGGTCATTGTTACATTTTAGGAAATACGGATGTTGCCGATACATATAAAGTTCATCGGGGTTGGAGTCGGGTTTCTCTATTTTTATACCTTTTCCCTTATTATTTTCTTTTGCTTTATTAAATTGGGTTGAGGTAATTTCTATAACATCATGGAATCCTCATCGGGATCTGATTCATCGGAAAATTGATAATCTTCCCAATATTTTGCTTCCTCGGCGGAAACACCATTGACCTTTATTAACTTTGGTCTGTTGGTTGAGGATTTTCTTTTATTTAATCGATTTACTATAGGTATCAATATTTCTTCTTCCGGAACCTCTTCTTCTTCCGGTTCCTCCTCTTCTGATTCCTCTTCTTCCTGTTCCTCTTCTTCCGGTTCCTCTTCTTCTAGTTCCTCTTCGGGAATTTGTGAATCTTCTCAAATTATATTCGACTCTTCATTATTATTAGGTGAGTCGATGTGATTTGTACTAGTGGTAGACATCTGTCACACAATATCAAACACATTAAGAGGTTAATATATCACATAATATTTACATGTTAATAATATATAATTTCCAACAAAAGTGTTAAGCAATCGTTTTTAAAGAAAAAACGGTCGAAGTCCAGACTCACAAATGTATCCTAACAAACTCGATAAGACACACTAATGCAAATTTTTGGTTCTCTAAGACCAACGCTCGGATACCAACTGAAATGTCCCGTTCATATTGATTATAAACGTTCCATATTAATTGATTTCGTCGCGAGGTTTTGACCTCTATATGAGACGTTTTTCAAAGACTGCATTCAATTTTAAAACAAACCATAACCTTTAAAATATTACGACGATTATCAAATAATGATAATCTAAAATATAGCGTTTTTCACACGACCATTACATAATGGTTTACAATAATATTACACATCAACATAAGTCTTTGAATGCAGTTTTTAAACAATATTATACAAGCATGGACTCCAAATCTTGTCCTTAATTTAGTATGCAACAGCGAAAGCTCTTAATAATCACCTGAGAATTAACATGCTTAAAACGTCAACAAAATTGTTTGTGAGTTATAGGTTTAACCTACATATTATTAAATCATAATAATAGACCACAAGATTTCATTTTTATAACACATCTCTTATCAGGCATTTTGCAAACTACATAGAGATAAAAGTCATTCATATGTTGAACACCTGGTAACCGACGTTAACTTAATGTATAGAATATCCCCAAAACAGAACCTCTCATCTCTATAATAATCTCGAAGTACTAAACCATCCATAACCTGAATGGCGGTTGTTAAGCCCAATAGATCTATCTTTAGGATTCGCGTCAATTAGGAGCCATTTCCCTAATTCTTAGGCTACCAGACTTGAAGGGCGATATTCGGTTTAATAATCCAACCATAGAATGTAGTTTTGCGTACTTGTGTCTATTTTGTAAAACATTTATAAAGCTGCATGTATTCTCATCCCAAAATATTAGATTTTAAAAGTGGGACTATAACTCACTTTCACAGATTTTTACTCCGTCGATAAGTAAGACTTGGCCACTGGTCGATTCATGAACCTATAACAAATATGTACATATATATCAAAGTATGTTCAAAATATATTTACAACATTTTTTTAATACGTTTTAATGTTTTAAATATTTTCATTCAGCTGTCCTCGTTAGTAACCTACAACTAGTTGTTCATAGTTAAATGTACAGAAATAAATTGATATATATTATCTTGACCCAATCTACGACCTAGTGTATACATGTCTCAGGCTAGATCACAACTCAAAGTATATATATTTTTGGAATCAACCTCAACCCTGTATAGCTAACTCCAACATTACTTCATATAGAGTGTCTATGGTTGTTCCAAATAATATATATAGATGGGTCGATATGATACGTCAAAACATTTGCATACGTGTCTATGGTATCCTAAGATTACATAATATATTAGAATACACTTATAATACAATATAAGTTAGCTAGGATATGATTTGTATAGATTTGTTACCAATTTTCACGTAGCTACAACAAGTAAAAATATCCAATCTTGTTTTACCCATAACTTCTTCGTTTTAAATCCGTTTTGAGTGAATCCAATTGCTATGGTTTCATATTGAACTTAAGTTTATGAATCTATAGAAAAAAAGTATAAGTTTATAGTCGGAAATACAGGTTACAAGTCATTTTTGTAAAGGTAGTCATTTCAGTCGAAAGAACGACGTCTAGATGACCATTTTGGAAAACATACTTCCATTTTGAGTTTAATCATGATTTTTGGATATAGTTTCATGTTCATAGGAAAAATCATTTTCCCAGAAGAACAAATTTTAAATCAAAGTTTATCATAGTTTTTAATTAACTAACCCAAAACAGCCCGCAGTGTTACTACGACGGCGTATATCCAGTTTTACGGTGTTTTTCGTGTTTTCAGGTTTTAAATCATTAAGTTAGCATATCATATAGATATATAACATGTGTTTACAAGTTTAACTTTTGTTTGCGAACAAGTTTAGAATTAACTAAACTATGTTCTAGTGATTACAAGTTTAAACCTTCGAATAAGGTAGTTTTATATATATGAATCGAATGATGTTATGAATATCATTACTACCTCAAGTTTTGTGGATAAACCCACTGGAAATGAGAAAAATATATCTAGCTTCAAAGGATCCTTGGATGGCTTGAAAGTTCTTGAAGCAGAATCATGACACAAAAACAAGTTCAAGTAAGATTTCCACTCGAAATAAGATTGTTAGAGTTATAGAAATTGAATCAAAGTTTGAATATGAGTATTACCTTGTATTAGAAAGATATCTTACTGTAAATAAGAAAGATTTCTTGAGGTTGGATGATCACTTTACAAGGTTGGAAGTAAGCTAGCAAACTTGGAAGTATTCTTGATTTTATGAAACTAGACCTTATAGAATTTATAAAGAACACTTAGAACTTGAAGATAGAACTTGAGAGAGATCAATTTGACGAAGAAAATTGATGAATGAAAGTGTTTGTAGGTGTTTTTGGTCGTTGGTATATGGATTAGATATAAAGGATGTGTAATTTTGTTTACATGTAAATAAGTCATGAATGATTACTAATATTTTTGTAATTTTATGAGATATTTCATGCTAGTTGCCAAATGATGGTTCCCACATGTGTTAGGTGACTCACATGGGCTGCTAAGAGCTGATCATTGGAGTGTATATACCAATAGTACATACATCTAAAAGCTGTGTATTGTACGAGTACGAATACGGGTGCATACGAGTAGAATTGTTGATGAAACTGAACGAGGATGTAATTGTAAGCATTTTTGTTAAGTAGAAGTATTTTGATAAGTGTCTTGAAGTCTTTCAAAAGTGTATAAATAAATATTAAAACACTACATGTATATACATTTTAATTGAGTCGTTAAGTCATCGTTAGTCGTTACATGTAAATGTTGTTTTGAAGCCTTTAGGTTAACGATCCTATTAAGTGTTGTTAACCCATTGTTTATTATATCAAATGAGATGTTAAATTATTACATTATCATGATATTATGATATATTAATATATCTTAATATGATATATATATAATTAAATGTCATTACAACGATAATCATTACATATATGTCTCGTTTCGAAATCATTAAGTTAGTAGTCTTGTTTTTACATATGTAGTTCATTGTTAATATACTTAATGATATGTTTACTTATCATAATACCATGTTAACTATATATATATATATATATATATATATATATATATATATATATATATATATATATATATATATATATATATATATATATATATATATATATATATATATATATATCCATATATATGACATCATATAGTTGTTACAAGTTTTAACGTTCGTGAATCACCGGTCAACATGGGTGGTCAATTGTCTATATAAAACCTATTTCAATTAATCAAGTCTTAACAAGTTTGATTTCTTAACATGTTGGAAACACCTTAATCATATAAATATCAATTTCATTTAATATATATAAACATGGAAAAGTTCGGGTCACTACACATATACATTTATATTTATTATATTATTATTATTATTATTTTATTATTAAGATTGATATTATTATTATTAATCATATTATTAAGAGTATTAGTATTATTATTATTATTAGTTATATACATAAAATATTACGACGAGGTCATGAGCGGGTTAGTTCAAAACGAGTTTTGCGAATAGGATAGGGCTAAGGAAATTATGGGTTATAGCTATGGATGTGATGGGTATGCTCGTGAGGTCAATTTAGTGTTTATCATCTCCGTTGCGTCTACGTACCTTCCTGCAATATTGAATATCAATATTGATACGTAAGCACTCATAATTTAACTTTTACATATTAATAGTGTATCCCTGATGAAAGGACCCGTTCTAATCCATCCGGACGAAGTCCACATCGATTATAAACGATTCACAACAGTTGATTACATCACGAGGTACATGACCTCTATATGATACATTTTACAAACATTGCATTCGTTTTTAAAAGACAAACTTTCATTTCATCGTAAGTTGACAGGCATGCATATCATTTCATAATATATCTAAACTATAAATGACTTAGTAATAATCTTGATGAACTTCAATGACTCGAATGCATCGTCTTTTGAAATATGTCATGAACGACTCCAAATAATATCCTTAAAATGAGCAAATGCACAGCGGAAGATTTCTTTCATACCTGAGAATAAACATGCTTTAAAGTGTCAACCAAAAGGTTGGTGAGTTCATTAGTTTAACATAAATAATCATTTCATAATTTTAATAGACCACAAGGTTTCATATTTCCATTTCTCGTAAACATACGTCCCATACATAGAGACAAAATAATCATTCATATGGATTGAACACCTGGTAACCGACATTCACAAGATGCATATAAGAATATCCCCATCATTCCGGGATCCTCCTTCGGACATGATATAAATTTCGAAGTACTAAAGCATCCGGTACTTTGGATGGGGCTTGTTGGGCCCGATAGACCTATCTTTAGAATTCGCGTCAATTAGGGTGTCTGTTCCCTAATTCTTAAATTACCAGACTTAATAAAAAGGGGCATATTCGATTTCGATAATTCAACCATAGAATGTAGTTTCGATCACTTGTGTCTATTTCGTAAAGCATTTATAAAAGCAGTGCATGTATTCTCAGTCCCAAAAATATATATTGCAAAAGCATTTAAAAAGGGAGTAATGAAACTCATGCATATAAATATTGTAAAACAGTTAATAAAACATTTGCATGTATTCTCAGCCCAAAAACGTAAAGAGTAAAAGGGAGCAAATGAAACTCACCACACTGTATTTTGTAGTAAAAATACATATGACGACATTTAACAAGTGTATGGTTGACCTCAGATTCACGAACCTATATTAAATATATATATTAACACATATACTCGTAATCAAAAAAATTTATATTATTAACGATATAGTTGTTATATTTAATAATTTATTGATTTCATTAACATCTTAATATATTTATTTTATATACCTTATAAAAAAATATTAATATAGTTTTGTTATATATGTTAAATATATTTTTATATAACTAATATTTACTTGGTAAAATAATAGTGATAAATGAAAAGTCTTATTATCTTTATAGTAATAATAATATCCGTAGTCATAATAATAATAATACTCATTTGATAATAATAATAATAATAATAATAATAATAATAATAATAATAATAATAATAATAATAATAATAATAATAATAATAATAATAATAATAATAATAATAATAATAATAATAATAATAATAATAATAATAATAGTTTTTAAAATAAAATGATAGATTTAATAACAATGATAATGATGATAATAATAATAATAATAATAATAATAATAATAATAATAATAATAATAATAATAATAATAATAATAATAATAATAATAATAATAATAATAATAATAATAATAATGTAACTACCTCAAGAGTTAATAAGCTTTTTCAAAAAAATAGCCATAGCCCAGGCTCGAACCGACGACCTCCCAGTACACGCCAACACCCTCAACCATCGAACCATTCACGTTTTTCTGTTTATACTTCATGATTCAAATATAGCTAACCCGTTATTTTTTGTTTCTTATTACTCCTCCTTATTCAAACAACTAGTCGACACCCAACACTAGATCTCGGCCCAAATCGAAAGAGGTACACGGCCCAACATAAAATAGAAATTGGCTCGCGGCCCAAATTCCATTAAACAAATCAAAGGGTTTCGGTATTGGGCGCTAACAGAAAAAAAAATAATAACCGATGCAGTAGTTCTCGTGGATTCTAAACAAACAGGTATCAATCGATCTTTGATTCCATCATTCCCATCGTATCATCATCGATATCATTTAGTCAACACAGAATTATTTTAGCACTGTTCATCGCCACCTTCTTCTCTTCATCCCCTTCGTAACAGTAACAGAATAATAAGAGATGGCAATAGCAGTAGCAAACAGGAGCTCGATGGGAATTAGGTGGAGGTGGTTGTCTTGTTGATGAAGATGGTGGCGGTTCAGTTGTGATTTGAATACATCAAAAAGAAAAGAAATAGAAAGATGGTAAGATGGAGTTTTGGGTTCGTTGATCTTCGTGAAAAGAAAAAAAAAAGAGTAGTAGCTGGTTCGCACTGAAACATATATGAGTGATGGTGGTTCGTTGGTTTTATTGGACGGAAGAGAAGAACAGAAGCAACAACAATGGTAACCATGAATTACAGGGAAAAGAAAAGAGAGAGAGAGAAGAGAGAGAGTGGCTTTCTATGGTAGTTGAAGTGGAAGCTTGAAAGGTGATAGTGGTGGGTTAGTGGTGGCCGGCCGGTGGAGTGGTGGAAAGTGGTGATGTCGAGTTAGTGATCAAAGTTGGAGATGGAGTCAGGTTCCATATTTTAAAGAGTGGTGGTAGTAGCTCGTTGGTGATCTCCGGTGGTTGAAGCGATGGGGAAGATGATGAGAGTGTTCTCATGGCAAGCTAGATAGAAAAACACAGAAAGTTTAAGAGTTGGTGATGGCACTTTCAAGTCTCTATGTATATATATATTATTTATATATAAATATAATATAAATAACAATAAAAATTAATAATAATAATATAATAATAATAATAATAATAAATTATATTAATTTGTCATGTGCAAAGAAAAGAATTGAACAGCAAGCAGCCGGTTTAAATGGAATTATGTGCTGACGGTTTTCTCCGGAGTTTTATATTGTGTCCACTGCTAAACAGTTATTGTATAAAAGTGTTTCTAAAAATCCCAAATTTTTAGATTAAGTATATTTAATTATTCCACTCATTACCTGTTTGAAACCTGATCAAAAAGGTTCGGTAATTATTTATTTTCTGTACCAATTTATATGTACGGAGTACTAGTATTTAATCTTAAAAGTGTAAAAATATTTTTGACAAATCTAAAATCTTCGTAATCAATTTACAGTTCAACTTTTATTTCAATCCTTCATGGACATGTACAATATCTATATTAAAACCAACAAATCGTCAACCGAGTGCTACTGACGTTTACTAATTAGACTCGAAATCATTTATTTTTAATATTTTCTCTTTCTATATATAAAGAGTTTTAAATAGCAAGTTTAACTATTAAATAACTATATTATATATCTTAAAACCATTGAATATAATTTATATATTTACAAGTAATATATATATATATATATATATATATATATATATATATATATATATATATATATATATATATATATATATATATATATATATATATATATATATATATATATATATATATATATATCTATATATCTATATATTTATAATAATAGTTTTCATTACATCGCATATTATTTTTCATATTTATTTTCAACAATTAAATCATATATTATTTCAAATAATAATATTTTCAAATTAATGTATATGTATCTATTTATATATAGTTGTTCGTGAATTGTCGAGAATGGTCGAAGGTCAATTAAATATACAAAACAGTTCAAAGTTTTTGAGACTCAACATTACAGACTTTGTTTATCGTGTCGGAATCATATAAGAATAAAGTTTAAATTTGGTCGAAAATTCCCGGGTCATCACAGTACCTACCCGTTACAGAAATTTCGTCCCGAAATTTGGGTGAGGTGGTCATGGCTAACAATAAAAATGTTTTCATGACGAATATGAGTTGATAAATTGAGTTTTATCATTATTGAGTAATATGAATAAAAATAATTCAGTTATTCGAAGAGTACGAATGAAGCTATCACCAAAGAGTGAAATAAGAAAGTAAAGATTCATCTTAACTTTTGCTAAAGTCAGGGTTGAATTTAGAAAATAAGGTGCGTCTTAACCTTTTACACGGTCACGCTTGAATTCCGGAATTAAGAGATTTAAAGGAAATCTTCGAAATCTAAAAGATTTGATTCTTCGGCGAGTAAGAAAGTTAAGATCTCTATAATTAAATGCGATCATCTGTATCGATTGCTTTGTCTGGTATCTTCACTATACATGAACTTCTCCTGTTCCCTTATTTTCATCATTCCTATACTTTCATTCTTAATTCCTACTTCTAAAAGGTTGGGAAAAATGCTTCATCCAGTTCTACTTCTTGATATTTTCTTAATTATCATCTCTGTCATCCTTCTTGTCAATCTTCCATCAGAAGAATCTGTTTACCTCTACTATTACCTTGGGATGATACTGTTCTTAATTCTACAGTATCTTTATATTGCTTTTCGTATTAATATCCACGGTTTGTAATCTCCATGTTGTTATTGGGCTTTATATTTTCTCTTATATTTCGGTGTTCCTGCTTCTGTCTCCTATAATTATTGTCATCCACAGTTAATACGCTCTCTTATTTGCTGTGATTTATACCCCCTTCCTATTTCGGAGTTTCATGCTTTTGTTTACTTTTCGCAAGTAACAGTCCAGAATTCATAGATATGGAGTTTCGAATAAACATAATATTCTAAATAAGGAAGAATGTATTAGCACGACTTGATTTGTCAAATTACCAGAATCACTGAGAATAGAACTATCAAGAATATATTTTCTTGATATGTTCATAAGTTAAGCAGAATGAAAGAGTTATGTAACATGGCACATGATGACGTTATAATCTGTGAATCATCACGTTCCATTAGAAACTCAGCATGACTTACTGTAATATAATCACGTTGATCAAGTGTCATTATATTATACTAATTCATGCATCATTTCCCAACATTACTTCAATAACATTCATATTTTAAGCTCGAAAGTTTACAAAATATAAAAACTAACAGTTTCTATAGGATGTAACACTGATAGCAAGAAGAGATTAATGATTTCTGATAAGAATAATTATAAAAATATCTCCAGAAATATGGAGGATATTTATAATGAAAGATACGATAATATCTCGGAATATCTAAGATTAGCGGATGATAGAAACTATTGTCTGCAAGGGTTTAGAGTAACGAGCAAGATATTCGCTAAAGACTTCAGCAGACATTGAATCATTTAGATTCTTTGAAGTCAAACTTATTCTTTGTGATTTGCCCACGGCTTTCTTCATAGTTTCGCATAATCTGCTTTTCGGTACTAAATTTTTCTATTGAATGTTTCCCATATAATGATACACGGGAAGCATGAAGAGGTATATAATTTTGGACGAGAATATCCTCAGAAATATCGAAGATATTGATGATGATATTTTGGAATTTCAAAGTTCGATGATTGATGGAGAAAGATTTTTCCGCAAGATTTTAACATGACTTCGGAGCAAGATATTCTCTAAAGATTTCAACGGATCCAGAATTACCTGAATCCTTTGAATATAGGGTTTGGTCCTTGTATTTGTCCTTGGTATCCTTCATGGGTAGCTCAATCTGTTTTTCAATATCTAATTTTCTATCGAGCGTTCCTAACACTCCTTTCTTTATCATCAAACTTTTGGCCGTTTAGACCATCTACCATTTTTCTGTTTCCTCTGCATTTAATGCTATGATATCTGAGTCATCGGTTATTAATCCGAGGTGGTTTCAGGAGAATTGTGTTTTTAGATGACTAAACGCTGATGGTAATATGGTGGAATATGAAAGGTTCCCTGGTAACAATAAAAGAGCACGCGTATATATCGAAGGTATAATAAGGTTGTTTTGAATGAAAAGTCAAAGTTGGCTCGTTGAAGCTGTGACAAAATTTGCTAATTTGGAAAGGGAATGCAAAGTTATTTTGGGTAATAACAACGCTAAAGGAATTAGCATAGCTACGTGTTAAACGTTTACTCAGGTTCCGAGTGTTTTCAGGTGCATAACTATATGCATAAATCTTTTCTCCCGTAAATGAAGTGCGATTGGTTCATACTCTCGATTGAGGTGTTTTCAAGAATCATGAAAGGTTTGAACGCAGAATGTAATCGTGAAGATACAAATGATGTTTAAGACGAAATCAAGTGGCAACTTGAAGAATTGTTTAGTTTCATATATTATAATCAATATTTTAATTCATTTTAATTGTCCTATGTTATTAGTCCACAGTCGATAGTCCACAGTTAACAGTCTAATAATTTATATATAGTTTAATATATAATATTCGAATTAATTAATAAATATCGTGACCCTTGTACATGTCTCAGACTCGATCACAACTCAAAGTATATATATTATTTGAGAATCAACCTCAACCCTGTATAGAGAACTCGATCATTACTACATATAGAGTGTCTATGGTGATTCCAAATAATATATATAGATGCGTCGATATGATATGTCAAAACTTTGTATACGTGTCCCGATATTTAAAGTGCGTAAAATAGATAACAAAAATTAAATGACGATAAATAAAGTGCGTAAAGTAAATAACAGAAATTTAAATGACGATAAATAAAATTTCGAGAATGTAAATTGCGATAAATAAACTGCGATAAATAAATTGCGATAATTAAATGGTAATACGGAATTAACAGTTAGCTAGGAACAGTTAGCTAGGATTTTGTTAGCGTGGATTTTTAATAGAATTTCATATTGTTAATTAATCTGTTTCTAATCAATTTTTATTGTGTCCATTATTTCTTCATTATGCCACTTGTTGGATTCTGATAGGTCAAAATTCAAATATGAAATTGAAGGAAAATGGTTATTTTGCTGTAAACGGATACGTATATCTGTGGATGTAAATAGGATAGTAAGTGACTTGAATCAGATTCAAAGAATGTACAGTATAACATGTTAATATGAAAGTTAAATATTTCCTCGGGTATTACCTACCCGTTAAAATATTTTCACCATTAACAGTTTATACAAAAGGATTTTTAATTACAATCTTTATGAACACATATATACATATATATTTTCTTCAGATGCAATCATGGATTTAATGAGTTAATATGATATTAACACATCTGATTTACCGTTAGAACAAGAATACATAATTTCTAAAACATTAGAGATTACATAATCGCCATGAAGAACGAAGGTAATTGATGTAGAACGATACGTAGAACGATGATTATACTCGAGGTACAGAATGAGATGTTGAGGCATGGATTGTTGAAACTTGGGTTGTTGGTGGTACTGGTGCCGTTAGTGTTGAGGCTGGTGACGTTACTGGTGTTGGTGATACTGCGGGTGCTTGTAAATTGTGTACCGTACTCTCTAAAGTTAATACTTGAGCTCGGAGTTCTCTAACTTCTTCTACTAACCCTGGTTGGTTATCAGCGTGAGGGAGAGGTCGGATATCTCCTCTGTTTCCGTTAATGGCAGCCTCAAGACGAAAAATTCTTGCAAAAAGGGTATAAACGGTGTTGCGAACGGGTTCGCCGATGAGCGGGTCAAGTACTCCAAGGTTAGGTGGTAGATTCGGTTCATGATATGGAGTACCTTCTTCCCTTCTCCATAGGGTAAGTATGTCACGAACCCACCCCCATTTTCTCCAGTAATCACGGTAGTTGATTGGTTGGTGTGCTCCTGTTACGCTATCTTCGGAGTCAGATGAACTTGGTTGGTTCGTAGAGGCCATCTTACGCGATCTCAGAAAATTTTTTTTTGGTATGAAGAGTTTAGTGACAGCAATGGATAGTTGGATGGTATTCTCAATGCATAATATGCATAGATATATAGTACCAGGTTCCCTTAAATTATGGAGAAATTTACGGAAGATATCAGGCAAGATCTACAGTAATAGATACGCTAAGATATGAATTGTCAGATATGCTAAGATATGAATTTTTTTATACACTATTTATGCAGTCAATGCAGTAAAACGTGTCTAGACTAAGAATAACGAGCATGTAATTTCCTAAGGATGATAAGCAGATGATTTTTGACAAAAATGATAAGCAAAACTTTTGACATGCAGACACGGTCGAAGTCCAGACTCACTAATGCAACCTAACGACTTATCAGTTATGCATACTAATGTAGACCTGGTTCGCTAAGACCACCGCTCTGATACCAACTGAAAGGACCCGTTCTAATCCATCCGGACGAAGTCCACATCGATTATAAATGATTCACAACAGTTGATTACATCACGAGGTACATGACCTCTATATGATACATTTTACAAACATTGCATTCGTTTTTAAAAGACAAACTTTCATTTCATCGTAAGTTGACAGGCATGCATACCATTTCATAATATATCTAAACTATAAATGACTTAGTAATAATCTTGATGAACTTCAATGACTCGAATGCAACGTCTTTTGAAATATGTCATGAACGACTCCAAATAATATCCTTAAAATGAGCAAATGCACAGCGGAAGATTTCTTTCATACCTGAGAATAAACATGCTTTAAAGTGTCAACTAAAAGGTTGGTGAGTTCATTAGTTTAACATAAATAATCATTTCATAATTTTAATAGACCACAAGGTTTCATATTTCCATTTCTCGTAAACATACGTCCCATACATAGAGACAAAATAATCATTCATATGGATTGAACACCTGGTAACCGACATTCACAAGATGCATATAAGAATATCCCCATCATTCCGGGATCCTCCTTCGGACATGATATAAATTTCGAAGTACTAAAGCATCCGGTACTTTGGATGGGGCTTGTTGGGCCCGATAGATCTATCTTTAGAGTTCGCGTCAATTAGGGTGTCTGTTCTCTAATTCTTAGATTACCAGACTTAATAAAAAGGGGCATATTCGATTTCGATAATTCAACCATAGAATGTAGTTTCGATCACTTGTGTCTATTTCGTAAAGAATTTATAAAAGCAGTGCATGTATTCTCAGTCCCAAAAAATATATATTGCAAAAGCATTTAAAAAGGGAGTAATGAAACTCACGCATATAAATATTGTAAACAGTTAATAAAGCATTTGCATGTATTCTCAGCCCAAAAACGTAAAGAGTAAAAGGGAGCAAATGAAACTCACCATACTGTATTTTGTAGTAAAAATACATATGACGACATTTAACAAGTGTAGGGTTGACCTCAGATTCAAGAACCTATATTAAATATATATATTAACACATATACTCGTAATCAAATAAATTTATATTATTAACGATATAGTTGTTATATTTAATAATTTATAGATTTCATTAACATCTTAATATATTTATTTTATATACCTTATAAAAAAAATATTAATATAGTTTTGTTATATATGTTAAATATATTTTTATACAACTAATATTTACTTGGTAAAATAATAGTGATAAATGAAAAGTGTTATTATCTTTATAGTAATAATAATATCCGTAGTCATAATAATAATAATACTCATTTGATAATAATAATAATAATAATAATAATAATAATAATAATAATAATAATAATAATAATAATAATAATAATACTAATAATAATAATAATAATAATAATAATAGTTTTTAAAATAAAATGATAGATTTAATAACAATGATAATGATGATAATAATAATAATAATAATAATAATAATAATAATAATAATAATAATAATAATAATAATAATAATAATAATAATAATAATAATAATAATAATAATAATAATAATAATAATAATAATAATAATAATAATAATAATAATAATGTAACTACCTCAAGAGTTAATAAGCTTTTTCAAAAAAATAGCCATAGCCCAGGCTCAAACCCACGATCTCCCAGTACACGCCAACACCCTCAACCATCGAACCATTCACGTTTTTCTGTTTATACTTCATGATTCAAATATAGTTAACCCGTTATTTTCTGTTTCTTATTTCTCCTCCTTATTCAAAACAACTAGTCGACACCCAACACTAGATCTCGGCCCAAATCGAAAGAGGTACACGGCCCAACATAAAATAGAAATTGGCTCACGGCCCAAATTCCATTAAACAAATCAAAGGGTTTCGGTATTGGGCGCTAACAGAAAAAAATAATAACCGATGCAGTAGTTCTCGTGGGTTCTAAACAAACAGGTATCAATCGATCTTCGATTCCATCATTCCTATCGTATCATCATCGATATCATTTAGTCAACACAGAATTATTTTAGCACTGTTCATCACCACCTTCTTCTCTTCATCCCCTCCGTAACAGTAACAGAATAACAAGAGATGGCAATAGCAGTAGCAAACAGGAGCTCGATGGGAATTAGGTGGAGGTGGTTGTCTTGTTAATGAAGATGGTGGCAGTTCAGTTGTGATTTGAATACATCAAAAAGAAAAGAAACAGAAAGATGGTATGATGGAGTTTTGGGTTCGTTGATCTTCGTGAAAAGAAAAAAAATAAAAAAATAAAAAAAGAGTAGCAGCTGGTTCGCACTGAAACATATAGTAGTGATGGTGGTTCGTTGGTTTTATTGGACGGAAGAGAAGAATAGAAGCAATAACAATGGTAACCGTGAATTAAAGGGAAAAGAAAAGAGAGAGAGAGAGAGAGAGAGAGAGAGAGAGAGAGAGAGAGAGAGAGAGAGAGAGAAGAGAGAGAGAGTGGCTTTCTATGGTAGTTGAAGTGGAAGTTTGAAAGATGATGGTGGTGGGTTAGTGGTGGCCGGCCGGTGGAGTGGTGGAAAGTGGTGATGTCGAGTTAGTGATCAAAGTTGGAGATGGAGTCGGGTTCCATATTTTAAAGAGTGGTGGTAGTAGCTCGTTGGTGATCTTCGGTGGTTGAAGCGATGGGGAAGATGATGAGAGTGTTCTCATGGCAAGCTAGATAGAAAAACACAGAAAGTTTAAGAGTTGGTGATGGCACTTTCAAGTCTCTATGTATATATATATTATTTATGTATAAATATAATATAATTAACAATAACAATTAATAATAATAATAATAATAATAATAATAATAATAATAATAATAATAATAATAATAATAATAATAATAATAATAATAATAATAAATTATATTAATTTGTCATGTGTAAAGAAAAGAATTGAACAGCAAGCAGCCAGTTTAAATGGAATTATATGCCGACGGTTTTCTCCGGAGTTTTATATTGTGTCCACTGCTAAACAGTTATTGTATAAAAGTGTTTCTAAAAATCCCAAATTTTTAGATTAAGTATATTTAATTATTCCACTCATTACCTGTTTGAAACCTGATCAAAAAGGTTCGGTAATTATTTATTTTCTGTACCAATTTATATGTACGGAGTACTAGTATTTAATCTTAAAAGAGTAAAAATATTTTTGACAAATCTAAAATCTTCGTAATCAATTTACAGTTCAACTTTTATTTCAATCCTTCATGGACATGTACAATATCTATATTAAAACCAACAAATCGTCAACCGAGTGCTACTGACGTTTACTAATTAGACTCGAAATAATTTATTTTGAATATTTTCTCTTTCTATATATAAAGAGTTTTAAATAGCAAGTTTAACTATTAAATAACTATATTATATATCTTAAAACCATTGAATATAATTTATATATTTACAAATAATATTTATATACATATTTATATATATAAATATATATCTATATATTTATAATAATAGTTTTCATTACATCGCATATTATTTTTCATATTTATTTTCAACAATTAAATCATATATTATTTCAATTAATAATACTTTTAAATTAATGTATATGTATCTATTTATATATAGTTGTTCGTGAATCGTCGAGAATGGTCGAAGGTCAATTGAATATACAAAACAGTTCAAAGTTTTTGAGACTCAACATTACAGACTTTGTTTATCGTGTCGGAATCATATAAGAATAAAGTTTAAATTTGGTCGAAAATTCCTGGGTCATCACACCTGACTAGTGCTCGAGTATATAGGATTATGCATGCTTGTATTTTTTGATATTATCATTAGATAGGTTATGTTGAATCCTGATTTAGTTACATATGTGGTTGAGATAAGGTATAAGATATGCATGTCGTTGGAAAGCTAGCGAAAAACTATAAACTTTTCATTTAGATATCGTATGATTTTGATAAATGGATTAAAAGATATCATCAATTGAATTATCTATAATTTTAAAGTATTATTGTTAAAATGATTATCGTTATCGTTATCATTATCGTTATCGTTATCGTTATTATGGTTATTATTATTTTTATTTAATAATCAATAATATTATTATTATTATTATTATTATTATTATTATTATTATTATTATTATTATTATCATTATCATTATTATTATTAATATTATTAAAATAATTAATATTTTTTTTATCAAAACTAACAATTTATTATTTTTATTGTCATTATTATTATTAAAAGTATCACTAATATTAAAACCATTATTTTTATTAAAATTATTATTAATAGAAATATCATTGTTATTATAAAATATCATTATTATTATTTTAGTATTATTATTATTTAAAAATTATCATTTTAAATATAAATATTATTTTTATATAAAATATTATTATTACGGTTAATATTAAAAAGTATTGCTATTATTAAGATTGTCATGATTAGAATTATCATTTTATTTT
Source organism: Rutidosis leptorrhynchoides (assembly GCF_046630445.1). Lineage (NCBI taxonomy): Eukaryota > Viridiplantae > Streptophyta > Magnoliopsida > Asterales > Asteraceae > Rutidosis > Rutidosis leptorrhynchoides. The sequence continues at coordinate 343,034,000 of NC_092336.1, forward strand.
AATCATTAGTAAATATAAATATTGTTATTTTTATTAGTAGAATAATAATAATTATTATTACAAAATAATACAACTTTCTCTTATTATTGTTATTATCGATAATATTGTATCAAATCAATATGTGATACAAAGATATTTTACTACATGTAATATAATTACATTAATAATACCTATCATTATATTTTTATGATATTAAATGAAATTTATAAATTTTATTACTTAAGATATATAAAAGTATAATTTTATTATATAAATTTTAATATAAAATTTTATTTATTAATAAAGGAATTATATTATTACCTTAATAAAAATCTGTTAAATATATTAAAACGACTATATTTAAGTTATATAATAATCATGCATAGATTTTGAAAGTCATTTTTGGGTCAAGTTCACTTTAGTTGACTTTTGCATGATAATCTCGAGCATTAAGATTGTGATACACTATGACTTGACCTAAATTGTTAGACATATATTGACCAATCTATGAATATATATATACTTAATATACGTTCGTGAATCCGAGGCCAACCTTGCATTTGTTCAATGACGTCATATGTATTTTTACTGCGAAATACAGTATTGTGAGTTTCATTTGCTCCCCTTTTAAATGCTTTTGCAATATATATTTTTGGGACTGAGAATACATGCGCTTTTATAAATGTTTTACGAAATAGACACAAGTAATCGAAACTACATTCTATGGTTGGATTATCTAATCGAATATCACCCTTTTAGTCTGGTAATCTAAGAAATAGGGAACAGACTCCCTAATTGACGGGAATCCTAAAGATAGATCTATTGGGCCTAACAAACCCCATCCGGGTTACGGATGATTTAGTACTTCGATTTTATCATGTCCGATGAGAGTCCCGAAATGATGGGGATATTCTAGACGCGTTCTATTAATGTCGGTTACCAGGTGTTCACCATATGAATGTTTTTTTTATCTCTATGCAGTTTGTGCGAAATGCCTGATATGAGATGTATATTGAAACGAAAAATGAAAATCTTGTGGTCTATTAAAATTATGAAAATGATCGATTATGATAAACTAATGAACTCACCAACCTTTTGGTTGACACTTTAAAGCATGTTTATTCTCATGATTGAAAGAAATCTTTCGCTGTGCATTTGCTCAATTTAAAGATATTACTTGGAGTCATTCATGGCATATTTCAAAAGATGTTGCATTGAAGTCGTTAAGTTCAGTAAAGATTATAATTAAGTAAATGACAGATTAGATCATTTATAGTTGGATATTATAAAATGGTATGTATTCTTGTCAACTTTCAATGTAATGAAAATTTGTCTTTTAAAACGAATGCAATGTTTGTAAAATGTATCATATAGAGGTCAAATACCTCGCAATGTAATCATATGTTATTGTATTCGTTCTTATGGATTAGGACAGGTCTTTTCAGATGATGAAGATTTGTGCGTAAAGATTTAGAGTCAGGATCAAGGTATTCGTTAATGAATTCAGCAGATACTGAATCATTTGGATTCTTTGAATGCAAGTTTAGTGTTTGTGATTTGTCAGAGAGATTTAAGCCAAGGAGTAACGAGGTTGCTGGTACGTCTGCTGGTGATATGGTGGAATATAAAAGGTTCCCCGGTAACAATAAAAGAGCACGCATATACATCAGGGTTATAATAAGACTAGTACGACTGAAAAGTCGAAGTTGACTTGCTGGAGCTGTGACAAAATTAGCTACTTTGGAGAGGTATTGTAAAGTTATTTTCGGTAATAACACGCCAATGGATCATAGATTCGTGTTTAACTTCTACTTGGGTTCCGGAAGTTCTCCCAAGTGCATGACTGTGGATAACATGTGGTTGAATCATCATCTCGATTGTTTCTTAATTGAGAGGTTTTAGGAATCGGGAAGGGTTTGAACGCAGATTGTAATCGTCAAGATACAAACGAGGTTTAAGATGAAATCAAGTGGTTGAAGAAAGGTTTAGTTTCATATGTTATAATCAATATTTTAATTCGTTTTAATTGTCCAATATTAGTAGTCCACAGTTAGTAGTTCAATAATTCATATATAGTTTAATATATATATTCGAATTAATTAAATCGTGTCGTGACCCATTGTATACATGTCTTAGACTCGATCACAACTCAAAGTATATATATTATTTTAGAATCAACCTCAACCCTATATAGCTAACTCGAGTATTACTGCATATAGAGTGTCTATGGTTATTCCAAAAAATATATATAGATGCGTCGATATGATATGTCAAAACATTGTATACGTGTCCCGATATTTAAAATGCGTAAAATAAATAACAGAAATTAAATGACGATAAATAAAATTGCGATATATAAATTGCGATAAATAAAATGTAATCAGTTAGCTAGGAACAGTTAGCTAGGATTATGTTAGCGTGGATTCTTAACAAAATTTCTCATAGTTAATTTGTTTGTTTCTAATAATTTTTATTTTGTCCAATGTTTTCTTCATTATGCCTCTTGTTGGATTCTGATAGGTCAAAATCCAAATATAAAATTGAATGAAAATGGTTATTCTGCGATCAACGGATTCGTATATCTATGGATGTAAGTAGGATAGTAAAGAACCATTGAATCAGACTCGAAGAATTTACAGTGTAACTTATTAATGTGAAATCTAAATATTCCTCGGGTATTACCTACCTGTTAAAATATTTTCACCATTAACAGTTTGTACGAAAGAATTTTTAATTACAATTTTTATGAAAACATATATACATATATATTTTCTTCAGATGTAATCATGGATTTAATAAATTAATATACTATTAAACTAATTAGATTTATCATTAGATTTAGAACACATAATCTCTAAAACATCAGAGATTATATAATTTCCATGTAGAACGAAGATAGATGATATGGAACGATATGTAGAACGATGATTATACTCAAGGTACAGAATGAGATGTTGAGGCATGGATTGTTGATGGTACTGGTGCTGTTACTGATGGTACTGTTGGTGTTGTTGATGGTGGTACTGTCGCTGCCGGTATAGCTAGTACTTGTAACCTTTGCACCATATTCTCCAAAGCAACTACCCGAGCGCGAAGCTTGTTGACTTCTTCTATTACACCGGGATTATTGTCGGTTCGGACGAGCGGATGAATAAGATCTAGAATCTGAGATAGTATATAATCGTGACAAGATACTCTGGAAATGAGAAAGAAAATGGTATTATGAACAGGTTCGCTGGTAAGTGCTTCAGGTTCATCGCCTAGAAGTGAATTCGGCTGGTGGAAGGGATCGCCTTCTTCTCGTCTTCATTGATTAAGTCGACTATGAACCCATCCCCAATTCATCCATAATTGATGATGACTGATCGGTTGATCCATTCCGATTACACTGTCTTCAGAGCTCGAGTTGAAATCCATATCGGAATAGCTTTCGGAATCTGAGGAATTTGAACTAGTCGCGAGTTCTATCTTGTATGGTTAGATAAAGGGTTTTCGATATGAAATGATTTTCGAATATCAGATAATATTCTAATTACATAGAGTACCTATGTATATAGAACAAAATATTTCGTAGATTATGGAGGAATTTACGGAATATGTTAGGCAAAATTTACAGTAACAGATACGCTAAGATATGAATTTTGTCTATGCACTATTCATGCAATCAATGCAGTAAGATGTGTCTAGACTAAGAATGATAAGAAGGTAATTTCCGACAAGATATGATAAGCAAAACTTTTTGACATGCAGCTAAGGTCGAAGTCCAGACTCACTAATGCATCCTAACTGAAGGTATTTCGTATGCCCAAGAGACATATTAAATTAATGTGGCTAATGTGTTATGATCTAAGTCGGGTCAAACCCAATAACAAACTTACCAACACCTTATACGTATTTAATCTTAACGATTTGATCATTGATTAAATACGCGACACTTGAACTTTGAGAAAAATGGTTTTCTGAAATACTACTTGATGTGTACATACATATATATAAATTGTGGAATAATTTATACTATATGGATTTAATTATTTATAGGTTAAATAATTAATTAAGTTATGTTACATTTTATAAAATTGGTTTTATAAAATATACATAAGAAATAATATACAAGTTTATAAAATGTGTTTTATAAAATCATGTTTTATAAAAACTGATTTTATAAAATCAGTTTTATAAAAACTATATTATAAGATGATAATGTGAGTGGCATGGGAGTTGCAATAAGCATGCAATTGTTTATTAGTTACTACCCATGCTTAATCAAGACCAAGATATAGTGTTCTACACTCACACATGCATGAAAGACACATCAAAATAACAAAAAAAACTGCACAAAAAACCTCCTACTTGCTGTTTCTGGCCGTGTGCTGTGAGGGATCAAAAGGGATTCTTCAAGTTTTTTTTGCAAGCTAAAATCAAGTGTTCATAAATCCTAACCAAGGCTAGGGTGTTGGTGATAAGTTTGGGGTATAACAACTTGAGGTTTCATAGTTTTGAGGCTTCATTCATCATCATCTTTTAACATAGCTGCTGTCCAAATTTCTTGGGTGCAAAAGGAGAGGGTTTCAAGCTTTGTTTTAAGGTGATTAAGAGTCTTAAATCCTAACTAAATTAAGGATGGTGTTGGATCACAAAATCTTGGGTTTTACACACTTGTTCATCATCTTCATCATCACTTATTAACCTCCTAACTTGGAGAAGGTATAATCTCTAAACATCCTTTTAAATTGTAAGCATATTTCATAACTTGATCCTACTTGGGATTTAACTTTAAATGGTTAAAGTATAACAAGTCTAAAATTGGTAATTACATGCTTCCGCTTTAATTTAATTCTTAAATGGTTTTAAGATACATGAACTTGTTAAATCCCAACAATGGTATCTAGAGCCGAAGTTGTTGAAATATGCTTCAAAATGTTTGTTTAAACCGACTATATTTGCAATCTATGAACATGCATGAAAGTAGATTACAAAAATAAATGGGTTTGGATGGGTTTAATGGGTTGGCCGATTTCTAAGGAGTTCCAAAAGGGTTTGGAACTTTCAAATTGGTCATATTTGATTGTATGTTGTTGTTCACAATCAAGCCTTGACCTTGTATTTGGATGTTTGAATGTTTGGGTGATTTAATTCATTCTTATGGTTTGTAATAATATTTATTCAATTGGTTTGTAATAATATTATTTTGGTTATGTAATTTATTTTATATTTGGTATGTAAAATAGATTAGATTGTATTTCATTTTCTAGACAAAATGTATTAGGATATATTTTGTAATAACATGAAGATACAAGTTGAAGACTTGGAAGAACACAAGAAGAAGAATTTGGATGCAAAATTAAGTGGGAGATTTAAAATCTCCTACTTTGTGTTATAACCCCTTTACCGGTGGCATTTGTTTTCAGCTAAACAAATGTCTACCAAATTGGCTTGATTGTGAACATATTTATTTTGCATGCATGGTTGTTTATTGTGTTTGTATGTTTGGTTGCTACAAGTAAATCACAAATTAACAACAAGCAAAATGACAATTTAATTGGTTAAATTAGACATTATTAACGACATGCAAAACGACAATTTAATTGGTTAAATTAAAAGTGGCAAAAGGACATGGATAAACGGTTATTAAGAACATAAAAGGATTTAATAATTGGTTATTAAGACACAATAAAATGGTTTATTTTCAAAGTAATAAAATTGGCTTTATTACATAATATGAAAAATGGATTTTCACCTGAACCACACATTAAATGCATGTTAGTGTATGGTACAATAGTTTTCTTAAACTAGAAATTATGAAAACTTAAAATCCCTAAATTAACAAGGTAAACAAGTTAAACGCCATCCTTATTGTGTCACACTTAGGCATATTAGGGAACTCATGATGGTATAAAGGTCACCTAACCATTATGAGCAAACTAATATGATTAAGGTAAATTTCGCACTTGTGGGATAAAGGTCACCTAACCACTTGTATGTTGAATTTACACGTTTACACATGTAGGACGACTTGATTTGGGAATCATGAACTTAGGGTCACCAAAGCATGAGGAACAAATAGGCGTTGATGGGATAAATATGCCATGCAAAATGATTGCATGATCCCATAACTTAGAAGTTGCAAAAGGATTGCAATTGTCATATAATGACTACCTAGCTAAATCAAATGATGGGATAAAGGTCACCTAACCGAAATTTGGCTTACCGTTGGATTCTAAAATTTAATAAATATCAATTGGATTTAAAGGGTATTGATTGTTAAATTAAAATTAATACTTAAACAACTTTGTTAAATTTTGTAGATGGCCGCCAATAACAACAACATTCCAAACGCACCAATCAACTTTAGCAACCTATCGTTGAGGTCAATCCTTGAAAAGAAAAAACTCAACCATACGAACTTCATGAATTGGTTTTGCAATCTAAGAATTGTCCTCAAACTAGAGGATAGGGCGTATGTATTGGAAGACCCCATTCCCGATCAACCGGACGAGGATGATACGGAAGGCATGGCTTATTGGGAGAATATTGCACCGATTCGGTGCAAGTTTCTTGCCTCACGCTTGGGACTATGATACCAGAACTCCAAAAGGATTTCGAGCATCATAGTGCATATGACATGATCACACAATTGAAGGAGATGTTACTTCAACAAGCTCGTGTCGAGCTCTTCAAAACGGTTCGAGCACTTCATGCATGTCGAATGGACGACTCCCAATCCGTTTCATCTTATGTCCTTAAGATGAAAAGCCTAATTGATCGAGCAAACCGTCTAAACTTCAACGTGTCTAATGAATTAGCCACGGACCTTACCCTTAATTTGTAATGAATTATAACATGAATGGATGGGATAAGAGCATTGGCGAATTACATGCCATGCTTAAGATGGCCGAAACGAACATGGGTAAAAGGGCTTCACCCATGTTTATGATCAATGAAGGCGGGTCCAAAAACAATAACACTTCTAAGCCAAAAACGGCTAAGAGGAAAGGACCCACCTACCAAGGTAAGGGCAAGGGAAAGGGGAAGATGGTTACCCCAACCAATAATAACAAGAAGAAAAAGGTTGCCGGTAAAACTAACCCCAAGGAAGATCCGTGCTTTGGTTGCGGTGAAATGGGTCACTAGAAACGCAACTGCCCGGTCTACCTAAAGGAGTTGAAAGAAAAGAGGGATGTAGGGCAAACCTCAGGTAATGTATATATGGTATACATTGAGCTTAGTATTACTTCTTCTAATACATGGGTATTAGACACAGGATGTGGAACTCACATTTGCAATTCTATGCAGGGGTTTAAAAGAAGTAGACAAGAAGCGGGAACATCAAGTCTCTTCATGGGAAATGGAGATAAGGTGCAAGCAGTAGCTCAAGGAGACTTTATTTTGAAGCTCCTAAGTGGTTTGGAGCTTATTTTGAAAATGTTTTGTATGCACCCGATTTATCTCAAAACATTATTTCTGTATCACGTTTGAAACAATGTGGTTTTAATCTTAATTTCATTAATGATGATATTCATGTTTCTTTAGAGAATGTGTTCTATTTCAAGGCTTCTCCTTTGAATGGTATTTATGAATTGGTTCATGATGACACATCATACAATAGCTCAATATACCATGCAAATACTAAGAAACTCAAAAGGGATTTGAGTGATTCATACTTATGGCATTGTCGCCTGGGTCACATAAACAAGAATCGAATGCATACACTTCAAAAGAATGGTCTTTTGAAATTAAATGAACTAGACTCGTTTGATGTATGTGAATCTTGTTTACAAGGCAAAATGACTAAAGCACCTTTCAAAGGGACCTATGAAAGGGCTAAAGACTTATTGGGATTAATACATTCGGATGTATGTGGACCCTTTAAGCCCATAACTAGGAATGGTGAAATATACTTCCTTACTTTCATTGATGACTTTAGTCATTTCGGATATGTCTACTTATTAAGACACAAGGACGAAACTTTTGAAGCATTCAAAGAATATCAAAACGAAGTACAAAATAACCTCAATAAGACAATCAAGGTACTTCATACCGATAGAGGAGGTGAATACCTAAGCGATGCTTTCCAGGATCATCTTAGAAGTTGTGGGATTATCTCGCAACTTACTCCACCTGGAACACCCCAACTAAATGGAGTTTCCGAAAGGAGGAACCGAACCCTAATGGATATGGTTCGATCTATGATGGCAAGAAGCTCGTTACCTCTATCATTTTGGGGTTATTGTCTATGCTCCGCAGCTCGTATTTTAAATATGGCCCCAACCAAGAAAGTGGAACGAACTCCTCATGAGATGTGGTTTGGAAAACCTCCATCTCTTTCATACTTAAAGGTATGGGGATGTGAAGCTTATCCTAAGCGTTATGTCCCTAATAAGTTGAATGCTCGATCTACGAAGTGTATCTTCATAGGGTATCTCAAGGATGATATGGGATACTATTTCTATGATCCAACCGAGCAAAATGTATTTGTTGCTCGAAAGGCTGAATTCCTTGAAACTAAGTTCCTAATGGAAGGAAATAGTGAGAGGAAGATAGATCTTGAAGAGATTCAAAATCAAGTAGATGATACACAATTGGTTGACACTAGCACTCAACATGAAAATGTTGAGAGTGATCAAATGGATGATCAAAATACACAAGACGTTCGCAGATCTGGTAGGATTAGTAATCCTCCTGAGAGATATGGGTTTCCCATGGATGGTTGCTATGTGATTAATTTGGATGAACCAACAAACTATCAAGATGCTTTATCAAGGATTGATAAGGATAAATGGCAGGAAGCCATGAACGCTGAGATGCAATCCATATATGACAACCAAGTTTGGGAACTTGTTGTACAACCCACTGGCTCAAGGCTAGTTGATTGTAAATGGCTTTTCAAAATGAAAACCAACATACATGAAAACTTGGATACTTATAAAGCTAGACTTGTAGCAAAAAGTTTCACTCAAACTCAAGGGGTTGACTATGATGAAACTTTTTCGCCTGTGGCAATACTAAACTCTATTAGGATATTACTTGCCATTGCTGCTCATTATGATTATGAAATATGGAAAATGGATGTCAAGACCACTTTCCTAAATGGACATCTTGAGGAAGATGTCTATATGGTTCAGCCTGAAGGTTTTGTTGATCCGAAATATCCTAAAAAGGTATGCAAGTTAAATAAGTCAATCTACTGATTGAAACAAGCATCTAGAATGTGGAATCATCGTTTTAATGAGGAGGCTAAGAAATTCGGCTTCATTAAAAATGGTGATAAAGCTTGTGTATACAAGAAAGCTAGTGGGAGCACAATCATGTTCCTTGTGCTATATGTGGATGATATATTGTTATTTGGAAATGATATTCCGGCAATGCAAGGTGTTAAAACTTGGCTAAGTAAATGCTTCTCCATTAAGGATCTTGGAGAAACACAATACGTTTTGGGGATTGGGATCTACAAGGATAGATCCAAGAAACTGATAGGTTTGAATCAAAGTGCATACATTGAAAAGATCTTAAAAAGGTTCAAGATGGAAAACTCTAAGAAAGGTTTGGTACCTATTCAAAGAGGAACGCTTCTCAGTTTATCCCAGTATCCTACCACGAAAGATGAACAAGAGAGAATGAAGAAAGTCCCGTACGCATCTACTATTGGGTCAATCATGTATGCAATGATATGCACTAGATCAGATGTGTCATGCGCTCTTAGCCTGACAAGTAAATACCAGAATAACCCAGGAAACAGTCATTGGATTGTTGTCAAAAGTATATTGAAATACCTTAGGAGGACTAAGGATATGTTTCTAATATATGGGTCTGGTGAGGAGGAACTCGCTGTAAAAGGTTACGTGGATGCGAGTTTTCAAACTGATCGAGATGATTCTCGGTCACAGTCCGGTTATGTATTCACGTTAAATGGAGGTGCGGTCTCTTGGAAGAGTTCAAAACAGGATGTTGTTGCATTATCCACTACAGAGTTGGAGTACATTGCCACCTCATTGGCAGCTCAGGAAGCTGCATGGAAGAATAAATTCATCGACGACTTAGGAGTAGTCCCTTCCATTCAGGACCCTCTTGAGATCTTTGTGACAAGGAGGGTGCGATTGCTCAAATCAAGGAACCTCGTGCTCACCAAAAGACCCGTCACATTGAGCAGAGATTCAACTACATAAGGGATGAAGTTGAAAAGGGAAAGATATGTATTCGCAAAGTTCACACAGATCTTAATATAGCGGATCCTCTCACGAAGCTCTTACATGGATCAAAACATGCAGGACATGTTTGTACATTAGGGCTTCGATATTCTAGTGATTGGTCATGATTTGTTTTAAGTATTGTAACGGAACGAAATTGTTCAAACTCATTAATATAATTATGGTATTAATTTATTTTGAGTCAAGTTCCTATTTTGCATATTTTATCCATGAATAAGAAATTATTCTAGATTCCGTAGTCGATCACATTTGTGGGAACAAGTGTGAGGTTTAGACTATTATGAACTTGGATTGGTATACATTCACGGGATGAATGTGGGGCAAGGTTGCAACCAAGGTTCATAGATATTTGTAGGATACAAATATTGGAAGACCCGCCCTCAAGATTTACTTAATGGAGCCTTTATGGTTGATCACATGTAATCTTGAGTAAAGGCGAATATCATTGTATCCTCTGACCTGAGATACATATTGGGTTCGGATATTTACCAAGTATTGTGCCTTGATTCTTTCCTTCGCTATTCTGAAATATGGTAGTTCATAAGGAAGAGCTCAGGTATAATGCAAAGTATATGTTTAGGACGTATGTAGTCAAGATGGAATTTATCCCTCTTATTCGTTTAGAGTCAGATGTTTAAGGCCTGGTAAAGTTAAATCTAGAAGAGAGTGATCACTCTGTGTCTCTTGTATTTAACATGACATCTAGGACAAAAGGATGTAATGAAATATTCACCAATTCATATTCGAGATGGAAACACGAAAGGGATGATGTTATTGAATGGCACTAAGTCATGACATATTGGGGGTGATGGACGGTCGTTAGGTGGTATCCATCACTTGCATTAATTTCTTATGTTTCTCGTGCAAGTGGGAGATTGAAGGTATTTCTATGCCCGAGAGACATATTAAATTAATGCGGCTAATGTGTTATGATCCAAGTCGGGTCATACCCAATAACAAACTTACCGACACCTTATACATATTTAATCTTAACGATTGGATCATTGATTAAATACGCGACACTTGAACTTTGAGAAAAATGGTTTTCTAAAATACTACTTGATGTGTACATACATATATATATAAATTGTGGAATAATTTATACTATATGGATTTAATTATTTATAGGTTAAATAATTAATTAAGTTATGTTACATTTTATAAAATTGGTTTTATAAAATATACATAAGAAATAATATACAAGTTTATAAAATGTGTTTTATAAAATCATGTTTTATAAAAACTGATTTTATAAAATCAGTTTTATAAAAACTATATTATAACATGATAATGTGAGTGGCATGGGAGTTGCAATAAGCATGCAATTGTTTATTAGTTACTACCCATGCTTAACCAAGACCAAGATATAGTGTTCTACACTCACACATGCATGAAAGACACGTCAAAATAACAAAAAAAAACTGCACAAAAAAACCTCCTGCTTGCTATTTCTGACAGTGGGCTGTGAGGGATCAAAAGGGATTCTTCAAGTTTTTTTTGCAAGCTAAAATCAAGTGTTCATAAATCCTAACCAAGGCTAGGGTGTTGGTGATAAGTTTGGGGTATAACAACTTGAGGTTTCATAGTTTTGAGGCTTCATCCATCATCATCTCTTGACATAGCTGCTGTCCAAATTTCTTGGGTGCAAAAGGAGAGGGTTTCAAGCTTGGTTTTAAGGTGATTAAGAGTCTTAAATCCTAAATAAATTAAGGATAGTGTTGGAGCACAAAAGCTTGGGTTTTACACACTTGTTCATCATCTTCATCATCACTTATTAACCTCCTAACTTGGAGAAGGTATAATCTCTAAACATCCTTTTAAATTGTAAGCATATTTCATAACTTGATCCTACTTGGGATGTAACTTTAAATGGTTAAAGTATAACAAGTCTAAAATTGGTAATTACATGCTTCCGCTTTAATTTAATTCTTAAATGGTTTTAAGATACATGAACTTGTTAAATCCCAACACTAACAACTATCAGTTAGACACACTATTATAAGACCTGGTTTGCTAAGACCATGTAAGACCCAAATAATTATTGTACATAATGTATTTATGGTGTGCAATGCGTGTATGAAGTGTACAAAGCACGTACGTGTTACTTGCTCGAACGTTGAAGGAAACTGGACGTTGTCTAAAGTGACAAGGTGTGTACGCATCTTTTCAACCCCAAGTAAAGTTTGTGTTGATGTTTCAAAGCCTTACCATTGGAAAGAAAATCTTATTACGTTTCCAACGATATTTGATTCATCGAAAACGGAGCTACGGTCGAAAAGTTATGGCCAAAACAAGTTACTGAAAACTGACCTGAAGGTTAGAGCGGTGCTCCACCTTATGGAGCGGCGCTCCGATTGTGTCTGATGCAATTTTCAGCATTTTTGAAGGTTTTAAATGAGGGGTAGTTTGGTCTTTTCACTAGGGGTCGGTTTGGGGTCATCAAAACTGATCCATTGATCATTGTGGATCACATTTCACCCACACAAACACTCTCTTCAAACCCTAGTGAGAGAAACCCACTTTTAGTGAGAGAGAGCTTGATTTGGAGAAGGAGTTAGATTCTCACCAAAGCTCGGGTTTTAAAGTTGTTCTACTCGTCAACGACATCATTTTGGTGGTATTGGTAAGTTCAAACTCCGAATTACATTTGTTAGATTTGATATTCAAGTTAGGGTTTGAGTTTGGTTTGTAGTGAAACCCTCTTAGATTATGAAATGGGTTTATGGTGACTAATTATTCTTGTCAATTGGCGGGTTTTGGGTTGGTTGACGATTTGGCCTTGATTAGGCTTTAATCTTGAGTTTAATCACTAGGTTTAGTGATTATGGAAGTGTTGGAACCACTTTAGGTGAATTTGGGTTGACTAATTTTGACCAGAGTCAAAATTAGGGGTTGGTGATGATTATGATCCAATTGTCGATTTAATAAAGTTTATAAACTTAAAATGGATTAAGTTGAAGTATAAAACCGAGTTAAATATGTTTTGGTGTCAAAACTCGCTAATGGCGCGACGTTGACTCCTTTGGGTCAAAATTAGGGTTTAAGTGTCATTATGGCCAAGATAGGTGTTTAACACCTATGATTGGGTTTAATTGGCATATTAGGACCATTCTCACTTGTGTTAGTGATTATTGGTTAATTTGTGCGCGATTTGTACTTGGAAGTGCATTTGGGTCGAAATTGCACTAAGTATCAATTGGGTTGGTTTGTAAGTCAACCCTAATTGTGTTACTTGTTATGTGATAAATGGAATAGGTACATTCCATCGGCGATTTCGGATTTTGGTTTGGCATCCATCAAGACTTCAAGGTGAGTGTTAATATCCTATATGCATATGTATGTGTAGGATGGGTGCGGGTCGGGTGAAGTGGTTCTCGGTTATAGAGCTCACTTCACATATAGGTGGATTTGATGGACTTGTGTATAGGTCCAATTGGCACGGTTGTGCATTTATGGTTAACCATATTGTGTTTGTGATTTGTTTAGCGTGTTAAATATTGTATACGTATAATGTTGTATTGTCGTGATGTAGCTAACCTTCTGGTTGTAGCTTATTGGCTTTGTTCACAACGTTGTTTGCGAACTTATTATATTGTTGGTGTTGTTAGCTTGTGCTTAGTGAACGTACGGTATGCTAGGTTTAGCTTGCTTTATAGTTGGATGCTCCGGTATGCGCTATTTGATTATTTTTGTGGCGTGTCCATTTTATGTATATATATGTATGTAGTATATTTTCACTCACTAAGCGTTAGCTTACCCTCTCGTTGTTTACATTTTTTTTATAGATTTGCTTGGATGCGGTGGCTCTAGTAAGCGTGGGAACTAGAGGCTCGCGTAGTTGCTTTAGAAGGCTTGCTTTTGGATTAATTAAGATTGGGTAGTGTATCCCCAATCGCCATGCTCGGCTTTTATTTGTGTTTAAAATTGTGGGGGTCGAAACTTGTATTTTGTACTTAAAGGGTAATTTGGGTCGATGTGGGCCCTTCCTCGTAAAACTTATTTTATGAATGGAACGTGTTAGTTTTTCATATATGAATATGTTGTGAAAAGCGTTTTGTCTAAATACGTCGGGAAGTGGTCAAACATTTTCACATTTGGGACTTTTTGGACAGCGGGCTGCCAGGCCCCTTTTGCGCGCCGCGCAAGGGGATGGCGCGCCGCGCCATTTACTGCACAAAGAAATTTTTTTTTTAATTGATATTTCCGCGTGATCGTTTGTATATCGGGTTGGGTTGTTACAAGTGGTATCAGAGCATGGTCTAAGGGATTTAGGTGACTTGAGATAGGTGCCTAGACTTAGACTTTTGTGTGTGCTTAATTTGTTGCGGGACTTGTAGGATTACGGGTCGGAATGGGTTCTAGCTAGTGCCTTGTTTATAGGTTGACTAACGTTTATATTAGTAATGCGGATATTATTAACATGCTATTGTGATGTGATAATAATTCTAGCGTGTGTTTATATCACGTAGAATTTAGTTTGTGTTTGTTTATATCATCGAGCGAGGCGGTCGTTGTACTAACGAGTTGATACGGTGTGTGTGTGTAATAAGGACTTGCAAACCTTATTACGGGTGCAAATCGTGTCTAACAAGGGATGTACGATGAGTGTTTAGCAAGATGGGGCGGTGTTGTGTGTGTGGTTTTATACGTTCGTGATCTAATCGCTTTGCATTCCTTAGAATGGCGACGGGAAATGGGATCGAGATGAACGACGCGGAGTTTAACGCTAGAGTTGCGGCCGCCGTTGCGGAGCAAATGAGTGCGTTTCGAGAAGAAATGGATAGGAAGTATTCCGAACTTCAAAGTAGTGGTGAAATGGAGCGTTGTCTTAAGAGCTTCATGAGGACTAAACCCCCAATGTATGAAGAGAAACTGGATCCTTTGGTGAGCACAACTTGGATCTCGGATGTCGAAGGGTGTTTTCGTACTATTGAATGCCCTCCCGAGAAGAGGACAAGACTCGCTACTAGTTTGTTGCGAGGTAGGGCGAAGGATTGGTTGGATGGTAAGATTGATCTTGTCGGTGGCAAAACATTTATGACTTTGTCATGGGACGAATTTAAGAAGGAATTCTTCGAGGAGTTCCAAATTTCAGCCGATTTGTCGAAAATGCGTAATGAGTTGCGAAATTTGCAACAAGGTTCTATGGACTTGAATACTCTCAAGACGATCTTTATGACGAAGGCTCGTTTTTGCCCGGAGTATTTGGGGAATGCTCATTTGTTGATGCAAGATTTCTATCGAACCTTGAATGATGACTTGAGGAGTAAGATTAGCAGAGTTCATGCGAAATCGTTTGCGGAGTTATTAGTCGCGGATAGAGGTTTCGAGTCGTATTCGCAATTGAAGGTTGGTGAACCTTCAAGTGAGAGAAGAGTTGTTTCTTTTGGTGCTCCAAGTAAGAGGACTAAGGGTCCGAGTGTGAGCACGGGTGGTACTTGGACGGGTATATCGGATTCTAATGCATCTAGGTGTTACAATTGTGGCGTGAGGGGTCACAAGTCTTGGGAATGTCCGGTGCCAAAGGGTGATGGCACAGTATGTTTCAATTGCCAAGAAGAAGGACATCGTAAGTCCGAATGTCCCGAGTTAGCGGGGACGGGAGCGGCAAGGAGACGTTAAGGCATATTTCGTTTTAATAAATATGTCCTTTGATTATTTATTATGTGCCGTTTGAGTTGGAGTATGTTAAATGCATCGTGTTGTGCATGTTATCGTCATGGGTGACGTTCCTAATGGAAGTACCCTATGGTGACGTTTTGATTGTTGGGCGAAGGGCGTAAGACTTGGCGTAACCAAGCATTCCTTAGTATTTGGGAAATGTTTCTACCAAGCCATGGAAATGAGTTTTGGTGTTCGGATGTTAGAGCGTGTTCGCTCTCGTGTTGAAGTTGATGAACCATGAGGTTCAACGGGTGGGATGAAACCCGAGAAATCGAGTGTTTTGGAACTCGATGTATGTTGGTAAAGGAGTCTACGTAACGCGACATTATGATGATCCGATTATGTTGCGGTTACATTGTACTTAGGGTACCGAAGTGAAAACCTTAGTTACATGAGTGACTGGGTGAAGTTTGCCAAGCTATAGCAATTGGATGATTGCGAGAGTAGAGTTGTGTAATTTGCGGTACACTTTTTGTTCGAAGTGTTAAGGATTGGTTGAAATCCTTCGTGTGCCAAAGATTGGAGCGAGATGTAGTGATGGGTCGTGTGAACCCAATTGTTGGTAAAGTCTACCTTTGGTAGCATTGTACGGTTGTACGGGATGCGGTTATGGAACGTAGTTCCAAGTGGAGGAGTTGCTCTCCCGCACGAGGAAGTTTTAGTGTGAGATTGCGGATGATGCTTTTGATAGATTCGGAATTCGTGTCGGGACCTATTTTGGTCGATTTGTAGACTAGTACAATTTTGGTTAAATTGTACTTATGATTTTGAATTCGAATTATCACCGGGGTGGTAAGGTGGTGAATCTCGTTGGGAGATAATGGGCGTGTTCGACGAGCAAGGTGAAATCCCTCGGTTAAGGGATGTGCGTGGTAGATTCTCTTATAGAGAATTATTGTTTTGTGCCTATGTTCGATATAGGTGGTTCTTGCTCGATTGTGTGGATGGTTAGTGGTATCCGTTAGGGTTCACTATAGTGTAGCAGAGCGCGATGTTGCACTACTCGTTGTTTGAGGCCAAAAGTGCGTATGTGATTGATGAAGCATGACCTTCGGGGTCCGCTCACTTCATCATGAGATCGTTGATTGGTGAAGCATGACTTTCGGGGTCCGCTGACTTCATCATGAGATCGTTGATTGGTGAAGCATGACTTTCGGGGTCCGCTGACTTCATCATGAGATCGTTGATTGGTGAAGCATGACTTTCGGGGTTCACTGACTTCATCATGAGATCGTTGATTGGTGAAGCATGACTTTTGGGGTCCGCTGACTTCATCATGAGATCGTTGATTGGTGAAGCATGACTTTCGGGGTCCGCTGACTTCATCATGAGATCGTTGATTGGTGAAGCATGACTTTCAGGGTCCGCTGACTTCATCATGAGATCGTTGATTGGTGAAGCATGACTTTCGGGGTCCGCTGACTTTATATATATATATATATATATATATATATATATATATATATATATATATATATATATATATATATATATATATATATATATATATGTATGTGTGTGTGTGTGTTGATTAGTGAAGCATTACTTTCGGGGTCTGCTGAATTCATCATGAGATCGTTGATTTATGAAGCATGACATTCGGGGTCCGCTGACTTCATCATGAGATCGTTGATTGGTGAAGCTTGACTTTCGGGGTCCGCTGACTTCATCATGAGATCGTTGATTGGTGAAGCATGACTTTCGGGGTCCGCTGAATTCATCATGAGATCGTTGATTGGTGAAGCATGACTTTCGGGGTCAGCTGACTTCATCATGAGATCGTTGATTGGTGAAGCATGACTTTCGGGGTCCGCTGACTTCATCATGAGATCGTTGATTGGCGAAGCATGACCTTCGGGGTCCGTTGACTTCATCATGGGAGTAGTGATATATCGGTGAAGCATAACCGTTGACGGGATCCGCTGACTTCATCCGGTGTTGATTGATCTATCGGTTGTTTTATACTCCGATGGTGGGATCATGAGGACCGTGTTGTGTGATTAGTGATGCGATATCCGTGTTTCGCTCACATGTTGTTACGGGTGTGACAATAGTCGATTTTGTACACCTTAGGATTTGCGTTGCCATAGTCGTTTTGGGCGCTTTTGGTTTTAACCGTTGCTTATGATGTTAGGATAGTGGCGTACTGGTTGTATCGCGCACTATAAAAGATGTTTAGTGGTAAGTGTAATCCGTAAGGATTCATGTGGTTCGATCCTCAACGTTCGGATTGTTGACTTTAGGTTGAGATATGGTCGCTTTTAGTGTTGTCCTTGGTAAAGGTACGCTAAGGAAATGATATCTCGATACGAGATTGGTTGAGTTTATCCCGATATGGGGAAAAGAGCAGGTTTTAGTGCTCGGATGGTGGTTTTAATAAATCACGGGTGGCGATTTTAGTTGTTAAAGGTGATTCATTGGGAAGAATTGTCTAGGAAAGTTCGGATTGGGACTTATGATTGAGGACCATTAAGTAGGTCCGGATTGGTTAATTGGTGAAGATCACGAGGACGTGATCGAGTTTAAGTGGGGGAGAGTTGTAAGACCCAAATATTTATTGTACATAATGTATTTATGGTGTGCGATGCGTGTATGTTAACACCTATTTCCTTATGAGGTAAGGCTTAGTGCGTCAACAAGATACTAGAAGTAATCTAGCTTTAGGAGGGCGGAGTGTTGCCGATTGATTTTTACCCTCGGGTAATAATCCCTGCAGACCCGGATCACAAGTATAGAAACTTGTTTTGTGGCTTAATCAATCTTTTATCCGTAGAGTGTAAGAGTGCTAGCTGGATGACTTCTAGTGAGAGAAAGTAGAGAGAGAAAGAGAAGTGAAGTCTCAGCTCTCAAAGTTGTCAGAATATCTGAACTGTGTAAAATGACGACCCAAGGGGTCTATTTATAGTGTTAGATCCACCAGATTGCTCGGGAACACGTGTCAAATGATGATACGTTCTGTTATTCGTGATTCGAAATTTATGCTGAAGGTGGCGTTCTCCGTCCAGGGCTTACGCACTAGGCGGCCTTCAGGGCTTATGCATGACGGAGCAGCCTATACAGCGGAGAACGCTGGACGGTTAACTCCACAAAACTGTTGTTTCCAGGCTTCCTGATGCTAATTTTATGCAACCATTATGCATTTTATGCGTGTATAGGATAGGATACACCATTAGTGTATAAAGTGTACGAAGCACGTATGTGTTGCTTGCTCGAACGTCGAAGGAAACTGGACGTTGTTTGAAGTGACAAGGTGTGTACGCATCTTTTCAACCCAAAGTAAAGTTTATGTTGATGTTTTAAAGCCTTACCATTGGAAAGAAAATCTTATTACGTTTCCAACGATATTTGATTCATCGAAAACGGAGCTATGGTCAAAACTTATGGCCAAAACAAGTTACTGAAAACTGACCTGAAGGTTGGAGCGGCGCTCCACCTTAGGAGTGGCGCTCCGATTGCGTCTGATGCAATTTTCAGCATTTTTAAAGGTTTTAAATGAGGGGTACTTTGGTCTTTTCACTAGGGGTCGGTTTGGGGTCATCAAAACTGATCCATTGATCATTGTGGATCACATTTCACCCACACAAACACTCTCTTCAAACCCTAGTGAGAGAAACCCACTTTTAGTGAGAGAGAGCTAGATTTAGAGAAGAAGGAGTTGGATTCTCACCAAATCTCGGGTTTTAAAGTTGTTCTACTCGTCAACGGCATCATTTTGGTGGTATTGGTAAGTTCAAACTCCGAATTACATTTGTTAGATTTGATATTCAAGTTAGGGTTTGAGTTTGAATTGTAGTGAAACCCTCTTAGATGATGAAATGGGTTTATGGTGACTAATTATTCTTGTCACTTGGCGGGTTTTGGGTTGGTTGACGATTTGACCTTGATTAGGCTTTAATCTTGAGTTTAATCACTAGGTTTAGTGATTATGGAAGTGTTGGAACCACTTTAGGTGAATTTGGGTTGACTAATTTTTACTAGAGTCAAAATTAGGGTTTGGTGATGATTATGACCCAATTGTCGATTTAATAAGGTTTATAAACTTAAAATGGATTAAGTTGAAGTATAAAACCGAGTTAAATATGTTTTGGTGTCAAAACTCGCTAATGGCGCGACGTTGACTCCTTTGGGTCAAAATTAGGGTTTAAGTGTCATTATGGGCAACATATGTGTTTAACACCTAAGATTGGGTTTAATTGGCGTATTAGGACCATTCTCACTTGTGTTAGTGATTATTGGTTAATTTGGGCGCGATTTGTACTTGGAAGTGCATATGGGTCGAAATTGCACTAAGTGTCAATTGGGTTGGTTTGTAAGTCAACCCTAATTGTGTTACTTGTTATGTGATAAATGGAATAGGTACATTCCATCGGCGATTTCGGATTTTGGGTTGGCATCCATCAAGACTTCAAGGTGAGTGTTAATATCCTATATGCATATGTATGTGTAGGATGGGTGCGGGTCGGGTGAAGTGGTTCTCGGTTATAGAGCTCACTTCACATATAGGTGGATTTGATGGACTTGTGTATAGGTCCAATTGGCACGGTTGTGCGTTTATGGTTAACCATATTATGTTTGTCATTTGTTTAGCGTGTTAAATATTGTATACGTATAATGTTGTATTGTCGTGATGTAGCTAACCTTCTGGTTGTAGCTTATTGGCTTTGTTTACAACGTTGTTTGCGAACTTACTATATTGTTGGTGTTGTTAGCTTGTGCTTAGTGAACGTACGGTATGCTAGGTTTAGCTTGCGTTATACTTGGATGCTCCGGTATGCGCTATTTGATTATTATTGTAGCCTGTCCATTTTATGTATATATATGTATGTAGTATATTTTCACTCACTAAGCGTTAGCTTACCCTCTCGTTGTTTACATTTTTTTTTATAGATTTGCTTGGATGCGGTGGCTCGGGTAAGCGTGGGAACTAGAGGCTCGCGTAGTTGCTTTAGAAGGCTTGCTTTTGGATTAATTAGGATTGGGTAGCGTATCCCCAATCGCCATGCTCGGCTTTAATTTGTGTTTAAAATTGTGGGGGTCGAAACGTGTATTTTGTACTTAAAGGGTAATTTGGGTCGATGAGGGTCATGCCTCGTAAAACTTATTTTATGAATGGAACGTGTTAGTTTTTCATATTTGAATATGTTGTGAAAAGCGTTTTGTCTAAATACGTTGGGAAGTGGTCAAACATTTTCACATTTGGGACTTTTTGGACAGCGGGCTGCCAGGCCCCTTTTGCGTGCCGCGCAAGGGGATGTCGCGCCGCGCCATTTACTGCACAAAGAAATTTTTTTTTAATTGATATTTCCGCATGATCGTTTGTATATCGGGTTGGGTTGTTACAGACCATAGCTCTGATACAACATGAAGCGACCCGTCCTAATCCATAAGGACGAATACAATAACATATGGTTACATCACAAGGCAATTTGACCTCTATATGATATATTTTACAAACATTGCATTCGTTTTTAAAAGACAACCTTTCATTACATCGAAAGTTAACAAGCATGCATACCATTTCATAATATCCAAACTATAAATGATCTAATCTGTCATTTACTTAATAATAATCTTTATTGAGCTCAATGACTTGAATTCAACGTCTTTTGAAATATGCCAAGAATGACTCCAAGTAATATCTTTAAAATGAGAAAATGCACAGCAGAAGATTTTTTTTCTTACATGAGAATAAACATGCTTTCAAGTGTCAACCAAAAGGTTGGTGAGTTCATTAGTTTATCATAATCATTCATTTTCATCATTTTAATAGACCACAAGATTTCATATTTTCATTTTTCATAAACATCATGCATGCATATAGCCATATGCATAAAAATCATTCATATGGATTGAACACCTGGTGACCGACATTAACCATAATGCATAGAATATCCCCACAGACATCGACGTCTGTATAATAATAATCTCGAAGTACTAAAGCCATCCATAGATATGAATGGGAGTTATTAGGCCCAAGAGATCTATCTTTAGGATTCGCATCAATTAGGGGCCATTTCCCTAATTCTTAGGTTACCAGACTTGAAGGGCGATATTCGATTTTGATAATCCAACCATAGAATGTAATTTCGATTACTTGTGTCTGTTTCATAAAACATTTATAAAAGCGCATGTATTCTCAGTCCCAGAAATATATATTGTAAAAGCATTTAAAAAGGGAGTAAATGAAACTCACGATACGATATTTTGTAGTAAAAATATGCATACGAAGGAACTGAACAATGCACGGTTGGCTTCTGATTCACGAACCTATATTATTTATATATATTAACACATATAGTTGTAATCGAACAAATTCATATATTATATCTTAAGTTATATATCCTATATACTTACTTTGTATATACATATTTAAAATAATTAATATTTATATAGCTTTATCAATATTAAAAATCCATAACTTGTTATATTAAAATAGTAAATTAGATATATTTATATTATTCATTTTAAATAACTAATTAGTATTTACTATTACTACAGTGAGTTTACTTCTATAAATATTAAAATATTTTAATATTATATAGTAATGTTAATAAAAATGATAATACTTATAATAATAAAAATAATGATATATGTTAATAATGATAATAATAATAATAATAATGTTAAAAATAAAAATATTGTTAATACTAATAATAGTAACTATAAAAATAATGATTTTACTAATAATAATAATAATAATACTAATATTTATATTAATAACTATAATGATAATAATACTACTACTAATAATACTAATACTTATGATAATAATAATAATAATAAAAATAATAAAGTTAAGATCAATAATAATAATAATGATAATAATAATAATAATAATAATAATAATAATAATAATAATAATAATAATAATAATAATAATAATAATAATAATAATAATAATAATAATAATAATAATAATAATAATAATAATAATAATAATAATAATAATAATAATAATAATAATAATAATAATAGAATACAACCTTTGAAGAACAAGCTTTTTAAAAATAAAACGCCATTGCCCAGACTCGAACTCAAGACCTCCCGTTTAAACCCAACACACTCAACCACTGGACTGCACCTTCGTTTATGGAATGAAAGCCCACGTATTGTTTTAACACGTTGATATATAAAGCCCAAATCAAAACTCACTCGATCAAGAATCCCGCTCTAGATAATGGCCTAGTTCAATTTATTAATAAGCCCAACAGGCCCAAGCTTTCACACAGCCCGGCAGCTTCTATTGTTAAATTAAAAAAAATTGTAGTGGCCTAGATTCGAACACAGGACCTTTTGTTTCCCAAGCACACTCCCATACCATTCCTCTGTTATTTCATTTCTGTTTTAATTTAGAGATTAAATTTAATTAACCGTATGAATCTGTTTCCTTTTCTTCTTCAAAACCAATACCCAGAACTATTCATCATCTTCATGATCTCGACATCACTTTAACCATCATCATCTTATTCTCGTTTCTTCATCATAATAATCCGTATCATTATCTATATCGTAAAAAAAATATACTAACGTGACCCATTACTATTCATCATCTCCTTCGTTTTTCATTCAAATAAAATCACAACGTTATTCATTCATTTTATCTCGTCATTACAGAACCATCATCACCATTTTAGTCACTGTAAGAGAAGTAAAGTCGAAAAGAAGTTTAAACAGATTAATGGTGGTGATTTTATGGTAACGGTTTGGGGTGGTTTTGGGTCGGGCTGTTTGGACAGTAAAATAGACGCATCACAGGTTGCTTTCTTGATAACAATAGAACAATATTAGCTTTTCATCGGGTATTAGCTGAAAAGAAAAAAATAAATGTGCAACGGCTTATTTGAGGATTGTTGGGGTGGTATGCGATGGAGTTTTACAGAGATAATAATAAACTTTACAATAGCTGTAACATTAATTATGTGGTGGCGTCTTTTGTTGGGTTTTAGACCCTCAATCAAACGGTTTCAAGAGAAAAGGAGCAAAACGCGGTATTTGAAAAGAAATAGGCATATGGCATTAGTTTTAGTTGGTGTTCATGGAGGTGTAATGGTGGTTTAGGTGACGGTTTCGAGTTACAGTAGTTAAAAGGAATACTCGAAAGTGGTTGTGAGGTGGTTTATGGTGGTGGTCTTTTTCATGAGTTTGTGTTCAATAATTGAATAAGAACAGAAACTAGTAGCAAGAATGATGATGTGGGTGATGAAAGGTTAAGCTGTGAATGTTAGGATGGTGAGTTTGGTTGATCAAGCATACGAGAGATGTATATACAAGTAGATATAAACACAGTAATTCCCAATCCTATCAATCAATTATGCACAGTGACACAATTATTAATCTCAAATTTATTAAAACGTGTGAGCACAATATTTAATTCTGCCGACAGTTTTCTCGGACTGTGTTTCGTGCGAAAACAGTGGCGGATAAAAGTGTTCAGAAAAATCCCATATTTTTAAATTAACTATATTTATTTATTTTGGTCATTATGGTATAAAATTCGATCACTAATTTATTAAATAAAAATTACATCAACTGTCCCTCTCATTTCTGGGTAAAATATAAAAATTTCTAAAATTTGATAACTAAATCCTAAATACATTTTTAGTGAGCCTAAAATTTATAGAACTCATTTTCGAATCACCGTTTATTCTAAAATCATATAAGTTCGAATTAAACTTCTCTAAATAATAATCGGAACATCCAACGAGTATTATAATTATTAAATAATTATATTTGATATACTCTCTCTCTCTATATATATATATATATATATATATATATATATATATATATATATATATATATATATATATATATATATATATATATATATATATATATATATATATATATATATATATATATACGGCTTACGCAGTTGATCGGATCAGATAGCCCTTCGGGCAACCAATCAAATCCGGCACATCCAATTCCATTCCGATCAAAAACTTGG
This sequence comes from Rutidosis leptorrhynchoides, assembly GCF_046630445.1. Taxonomy (NCBI): domain Eukaryota; kingdom Viridiplantae; phylum Streptophyta; class Magnoliopsida; order Asterales; family Asteraceae; genus Rutidosis; species Rutidosis leptorrhynchoides. The sequence continues at coordinate 343,058,798 of NC_092336.1, forward strand.
AGGTATGGCTGAGTGAAGTTAGGTTGGCCTCATCCTAAGTTATTACGGAACTGTCTAAAAAAGGGTGCAAGAACTACATAGGTCTGAGACTCACTTCCTTAGGAAATGTGTTATGTAGGCTGCATCCGTTCAAATCAAATGTAATAAATGGTTGTTCGACCAAAAATTTGATATCTTTTTTTTATATTATATAAAGGCCCCAGAACGCTAAAAGGTGAAGGAACCTGAGTTCGCTCTCTCAAAAATCAAAATAAATGACTGTAAGGAACCAACGATTATCGATTCTTAAACAACCTATATTCTCCACACTTAATCAGCATTTGATAGATTATCCAACCCCGATCAATCTTAGTTATTGGTGGGGGTTCGGTCCGTTAGCTGGTATTTGTTTAGTCATTCAGATAGTGACTGGCTTTTTTTAGCTATGCATTACACATGTGTTAAGCGTTCGAATAGCTGGATTTATCCTTGGTATTAGTTTTTGGGAGAAGTAGGAATTGTTAGCCAAAGACTTCCGTCAATGAACATGAGAAAGAGGCACTCCTTCTCTTGTCGAGGATGAGGCCTACAGGCAAGTCTTACATATATTACCTCATTTATCAAATAGCGCTCAGTGCCCTCCCTCGCATGGATCAGATTCGCTTTTTCTTCAAAAGCTTTAACTCCTCCGGTGGCCTTACTTTGCTTTCAGGTCAATAAATCTATATATATATATATATATATATATATATATATATATATAGATTTATTTTAATAACAATTTAATTATACCGTTTGTTATTTTATATATTTTCAGTTCTAACGATTAAATCGTATATTATTATTTTTATTTAATATATATATATATATATATATATATACACACACATTTATTTACAATTAATGGTTCGTGAATCGTCGGAGATAGTTGAAGGTCAAATGAAAATATGAAACAGTTCAAAATTTTCGAGACTCAACATTACAACTTTGCTTATCTTGTCGAAATTATATAAAGATTAAGTTTAAATTTGGTCAGAAATTTTTGGGTCGTCACAACCACAACTAGAGATTGTAAGTGTTACAAGTTTAACAAGTAGTATTGAAGACCTTTTATCGAAAGTCTACTCATCCGAAGTATGTGTTGAGCGTGCGTGTCCCAAATGGTATTTGGCGGTAATCGAAGGTAGTTTAATCTTCTTGGTTAGATCATTGTTATGAATGGAGTTTGTTCAAAGTCTCCAAGTGGGAGATTGTTGGAGTGTGGAGACATTTAAACAAAACTGGAAAAAGTGCGGCGCATTCATGCAGCAAAAATTGCCGAAGGTTTTTAATGCGGAGAATCCAAACAAGTATGGCGCATCAACACAGGATGCGGCGCATCCTCAAACAATGCGGCGTATCACCTGGAAATCAGCAAGTTGATCAAGTTGCTCAAAAGGGTTCCGTATTTTATTGACTAACCTTTTGCTTTAGGTGCAAAGTGGGTACTTTACACCTTGAATTGAGGCTGTGATCATGATAATTCAAGGGTGTAAATCATCGCTAGTTGGTTGTAAGTTGATGATTACTATCACACTTGAAGATCAAGTTGTAGTTTGGTTGGTTTCTTGTTTGCTCTATATATAGAGCTCATTCATCGTCATTGTAACACACCACATACAAATATTCAGTAAATAAACACTCTCTAGTTGGTCCGTGGACTAAAGCAATCACAACGATTGCATATAACCACGTTATCTCTTGTGTCGATTTACAATTTTCGCATTTATATTCTTTCGTTCATTAAGTGGGTTAGTGATCTTAAAGAATCACTTGCGTTGTTTGGGTCCTAATATCCTAACACCTGAAATGGACACTGAAAATGGACACCGATGAGGACACGGACACCCTGTGCTCTTAGGCAACGTATATGATAAACTTCATTTGAACCCATATGATTATCACAAGAGACCACAGTCTGGTTTCTAATTTGTAAGGGTTTGATTTAATTATCAACAAGTTTTTGTCGCTCTTATTTATTGTGTGTTTGTTCTAATGTCGTATTTTCCTTCTAATTTTATTAATATTTATCACTTCTTCATCAGGATACCTAAACGTATTTGAAAATTCAGATGGGTATGTACTGCATGAATATTCTATCGATTAGTTTGAGCCTCTATCTATAACAAACTCAATAAGAGTTTTTTAAGTTGCTAAATATATGAGACTCCTCTTTTTGAAACTGATTTTCTTTAACTAATTAGCCCGAAAATTATTACAGTGAAAAAGTGTATAGAGTTGAAAACCTGCAAGATGGGTGAATAAGAAAGTTAAATAAAAATGAGCCATTTATATTTATATTTATATAATTGGTCAAAAGAAGGTGTTTCAGTTGGGCCATTTATATTTATATATATGCTGTGAATTTGTAGTATTTGTTAATTGTTGACTTCATCTTATTTATGTTTGAACAGTGATGAAATAGAGATGGTTTTGTGTCAACGGCAGTGATAATACATTGTTTTTGTTCCGTCGGCGAGTCATTTCAAATTCGTATTTTAACGTTGGCAACTAAAATTACATATAAAGTTAGCTGTCGTTGAATTAATGTTAGTATATTGATGAGTTGCAGGGACAAGTGTTTTAGTTGAAGAAAGGTTAGGTTGTATGACTGCTTAAAATTGTACCGGTCATTTTTGTACGCGTTAAAAAGGTCCATTTAACCTTAAACACTAGGTGTGTGAAGTTCTAAATTTTAAAGGTTTTCAAGTGTCGAAAATATGAATACACTATAGATTGACAGGGTTTTTCGTGACAAGCAAGAAAAGTGTCATGTTTTGGAGTTATTTAAATCAGCTACTCACTTGGTAATCGACTAATCTAAATATAATTAAGTTCTCTAAGGATTATTTACTTTTTAGGGCATGCACCATTTGATGTTCATGCTCATGCTTTTTTTCCGAGAGTGATGGGATAACTATTGGTTCCTTTGATGATACTCCCGCTGGTCCTATTGCGACTGCCCTCGAATCTATAAGGAACACACTCGATTTTGATTATGAAAATGAAGGTTAGTCCTGTAGTGACCCGAACTTTTCCATGTTTATATATATTAATTGAGATTGATATTTACATGACTAAATGTTTCGAACGTGTTAAGCAATCAAACTTGTTAAGACTTGATTAAATGAAATAAGTTTCATATAGACAATTGATCACCCAAGTTGACCGGCGATTCACGAACGTTACAAAATTGTAAAAACTACATGTTGTGGTATATATAGACATATATATATGGTTGACATGAGATTATGATGACTATGTATCTCACTAAGTATATTAACAATGTGTGATATACATAAGAAATGAGATTACTAAGTTAAGAAACTCGAAATGATATATATAACGATTATCGTTATGATAACGTCTACTAAATATATATGTATCATATTAAGATATTGATACACTATATTTAACATGATAAAATGATATTTAAATATATCATTAAGTGTGTTAACAATGAACTACATATGTAAAAACAAGACTACTAACTCAAGAATTACGAAACGAGACTTATATGTAACGATTATCGTTGTAACGATATTTTAATGTATATATCATATTAAGAGATATTCATACATCATAATATCATGATAATATAATAATTTAACATCTCATTTGATATAATAAACATTGGGTTAACAACATTAATTGAGATCGTTAACTTAAAGGTTTCAAAACAACACTTACATGTAACGACTAACGAAGACTTAACGACTCCATTAGAATGTGTATACATGTTGTGTTTTGATATGTATTCTTACACTTTTGAAAGACTTCAAGACACATATCAAAGTACTTCTACTTAACAAAAATGCTTACAATTACATCCTCGTTCAGTTTCATCAACAATTCTACTCGTATGCACCCGTATTCGTACTCGTACAATACACAGCTTTTAGATGTATGTACTATTGGTATATACACTCCAATGATCAGCTCTTAGCAGCCCATGTGAGTCACCTAACACATGTGGGAACCATCATTTGGCAACTAGCATGAAATATCTCATAAAATTACAAAAATATTAGTAATCATTCACGACTTATTTACATGAAAACAAAATTACATATCCTTTATATCTAATCCATATACCAATGACCAAAAACACCTACAAACACTTTCATTCTTCAATTTTCTTCATCTAATTGATCTCTCTCAAGTTCCATCTTCAAGTTCTAAGTGTTCTTCATAAATTCCATAAGTATAGTTTCATAAAAATCAAGAATACTTCTAAGTTTGCAAGTCTACTTCCAAGCTTTCTAATCCATTCCAAGTAATCATCTAAGATCAAGGAACCTTTGTTATTTACAATAGGTTATCTTTCTAATTCAAGGTAATATTCATATTCAAACTTTGATTCAATTTCTACAACTATAACAATCTTATTTCGAGTGAAAATCTTACTTAAACTGTTTTCGTGTCATGATTCTGCTTCAAGAACTTTCAAGCCATCCAAGGATCCTTTGAAGCTAGATCCATTTTTCTCATTTCCAGTTGTTTTATCCAGAAAACTTGAAGTAGTAATGATGTTCATAACATCATTCGATTCATACATATAAAGCTATCTTATTCGAAGATTTTAAACTTGTAATCACTAGAACATAGTTTAGTTAATTCTAAACTTGTTCGCAAACAAAAGTTATTCCTTCTAACTTGACTTTCAAAATCAACTAAACACATGTTCTATATCTATATGATATTCTAACTTAATGATTTGAAACCTGGAAACACGATGAACACCATAAAATCGGATATACGCCGTCGTAGTGAAACCGGGGGCTGTTTTGGTTTGGATAATTAAAAACTATGATAAACTTTGATTTAAAAGTTGTTCTTCTGGGAAAATTATTTTTCATATGAACATGAAACTATATCCAAAAATCTTGGTTAAACTCAAAGTGAAAGTATGTTTTTCAAAATGGTCATCAAGATATCGTTCTTTCGACGGAAATGACTACCTCTTTAGTAATTGACATGTAACTTAAATTTCCGACTATAAACCTATACTTTTTCTGTTTGGATTCTTAAATTAGAGTTCAATATGAAACTATAGCAATTTGATTCACTCAAAACGGATTTAAAATGAAGAAGTTATGGGTAAAATAAGATTGGATATTTTTGATCTTTTTAGCTACGGGAAATGTTTAACAAATCTATACAAATCATATCCTAGCTAACATATATTGTATTATACATGTATTCTAATATATTATGTAATCTTGGGATACCATATACACGTATGCAAATGTTTTGACATATCATATCGACCCATGTATATATATTATTTGAAACAACCATAGACACTCTATATGCAGTAATGTTGGAGTTAGCTATACAGGGTTGAGGTTGATTCCAAAAATATATATACTTTGAGTTATGATTTAGCCTGATACGTGTATACACTGGGTCGTGGATTGATTCAAGATAATATATATATATATATATATATATCGATTTATTTCTGTACATCTAACTGTGGACAACTAGTTGTAGGTTACTAACGAGGACAGCTGAATTAATACACTCAAATCTTTAAAACATAATAAAAATGGTTGTAATTATATTTTGATCATACTTTGATATATATGTACATATTTGTATAGGTTCGTGAATCGATCCGTGGCCAAGTCTTATTTCCGAGGAAGGAAATATCTGTGAAAGTGAGTTATAGTCCCACTTTTAAAATCTAATATTTTTGGGATGAGAATACATGCAGGTTTTATAAATGATTTACAAAATAGACACAAGTACGTGAAACTACATTCTATGGTTGAATTATCGAAATCGAATATACCCCTTTTTATTAAGTCTGGTAATCTAAGAATTAGGGAACAGACACCCTAATTGACACGAATCCTAAAGATAGATCTATTGGGTCTAACAAACCCCATCTAAAGTACCGGATGCTTTAGTACTTCGAAATTTATATCATATCCGAAGGGTGTCCCGGAATGATGGGGATATTCTTATATATGCATCTTGTTAATGTCGGTTACCAGGTGTTCACCATATGAATGATTTTTATCTCTATGTATGGGATGTGTATTGAAATATGAAATCTTGTGGTCTATTGTTACGATTTGATATATAAAGGTTAAAACTATAACTCACCAATATTTTTGTTGACGTTTAAAGCATGTTTATTCTTAGGTAAATACTAAGAGCTTCCGCTGTTGCATACTAAAATAAGGACAAGATTTGGAGTCCATATTTGTATGATATTGTGTAAAAACTGCATTCAAGAAATATATGTCGATGTAATATATTTCTATTGTAAACCATTATGTAATGGTCGTGTGTAAACAGTATATTTTAGATTATCATTATTTGATAATCTACGTAATGTTTTTAAAACCTTTATTGATTAAATAAAGGCTATGGTAATTTTAAAAATGAATGCAGTCTTTGAAAAACGTCTCATATAGAGGTCAAAATCTCGCAACGAAATCAATTAATATGGAACGTTTGTAATCAATATGAACGGGACATTTCAGTTGGTATCCGAGCGTTGGTTTTAGAGAACAAGATAATTTGCATTAGTGTGTCTTATCAAGTTTGTTAGGATGCATTAGTGAGTCTGGACTTCGACCGTGTTTTCTTTAAAAATGATTGCTTAACATTTTTGTTGGAAACTATATATTATTAACATGTAAATATTATGTGATATATTAATCTCTTAATATGTTTGATATTGTGTGATAGATGTCTACCTCTAGCACAAATCTCATTGACTCACCTAATAATAACGAAGAGTCGAATATACATTGGCAAGATTCACAAGTTCCCGAAGAACCGGAAGAAGAGAAAACGGAACAGGAAGAAGCGGAACCGGAAGAAGAGGAACCAGAAGAAGAGGAACTGGAAGAAGAAGAGGTTCCGGAGGGGGGAATAGTAGGAACCACAAAAAACCGGTCAAATAAAAGAAAATCCTCAACCAATGGACCAAAATTAATAATGATCAATGGTATTTCCGCTAAGGAAGCAAAATATTGGGAAAATTACCAATTTTCTGATGAATCGGATCCTGATGAGGATTTCGATGATGTTATAGAAATTACCCCGACCCAATTTAATGAGGCAAAAGAAAATAATAAGGGAAAAGGCATCAAAATAGAGAAATCTGATTTCGACCCCGATGAACTTTATATGTACCGTCAACACCCGTATTTTCAATATCGTGACAATAACCCGGGAACCTCTAAACCACCAGGTTTTTCTAAACCAATGTGGAAAACGACGACTCATATTAGAGGAACATCATATATCCCTAGAAGATTAGGAAAAAGAACCAAGTCCGAAGAAGAAGAAACCAGTTATTCAGATTAGAGGGGTGTGAGCATGTTGTGTAATAAATGTATTGTAGTGTGCTTGTACTTTTATGTTCTATGTAAAAATTGCTTGTATTGTTTGTTATTACGAATCTAATCCTTTTCTATTTTACAGTATAAAAACAAAATAGACGTTAAAGGTAAACAACCGAATATTTTAGAAGAACTACCAGAGGATATGATTGAGGAAATCTTGTCTAGAGTCGGTCAGAATTCATCAGCACATTTAGTTATGGCGAAATTAACTTGTCAAACATTTGAAAGACTTTCCAGAAATGCCTTAGTTTATAAAAGGCTTTCCTTTGATAGGTGGGGTATATCACATTGGGGAGACTTTTAGTTACGCCATGTTTTCTTTAAAGCGTTAAATGCGGGGAACCCAAATGCAATTTTACGCTACGGGTTAAGAACCTATTTTGACTCAACATATCCCAACATAGGATTTCATGAATTAGAAAGAGATTTTAACATGCAACATAAAGAAGCATGTTATGCTTACGGGTTAGTGATGTTCGCTTCTTACCAAAGTGAGAAAAAGAACATCGGATTGCAGCTTTTAAATAAAACGTTTCCAGAAGTGACGGATTCAGTAGTTGGGGTGAGAAACAAGGTTTTTATATTATTCGGGGCTGTTGGACATTACGAAACCCTCGTCCTTTTGACGACATTACAACATGCTGCCTAGCCAATGGTCATAATGGTTATTTTTCACAAGACCAAGGATGGGAAGTCATCTTAGTAAAACCAGAATGCATGACTTTTTTCTGGACTTATGAATTACGTGTCTTTATTTCCTTTGCTAAACAACTTGCGTATTAACTAGATTTATCTTCAAAACTGTCCTGTATCATAGTGTACTATATTTCATGTTATATGTAATATAGCGAAGTTGTAAGTTTGAAGAATATTTGTATGTGATATATTATTATAATCAGTTTTTCATATGGAATTGTAGTAGTTGAATTGTATATTAGCTACTAAGTATGAACTTAACGTGTAGGTAGTACCCGAATTTAAACTTATAAAACGTTAATATGAAGAAAAAGCTTTTATAAATGAGTTCATATTATGCTACGAGATACTATTGACTACTCTTAATATTCTGTATGATTAACTTGTTTCATTTGACTATTTTGAAGGAAATGGCACCGACTACTCGACAAACCTTGAATATGAGCGAAGAGGAATTTCTTGCCTTTCTTGCTTCAAACATAGCCGCAGTACAGGCCGCACTACATACCAACAATAACTCTGAATCTAGCAATACAGCTAACGGCGCAAGAAATTGTGTAGGATGCTCCTACAAGGAATTCACTACCTGCAAACCTTCAGAATTTGATGGGACCGAAGGACCAATCGGATTGAAACAGTGGACCGAGAAAGTTGAATCGGTGTTTGCCATAAGTAAGTGTGCTGAAGGAGACAAAGTGAAGTACGCTACGCATACCTTCACAGGATTTGCATTAACATGGTGGAATACCTATCTAGAGCAAGTGGGACAAGATGCTGCTTACGCGCTACCGTGGTCAGCATTCAAGCACTTGATGAACGAGAACTACCGTCCCAGAACCGAGGTCAATAAGCTTAAGTCAGAACTTAGAGGGTTACGAACACAGGGATTCGATATTACTTCGTACGAAAGACGATTCACAGAATTGTGCTTATTGTGTCCGAGAGCGTTCGAAGATGAGGAAGAGAAGATCGACGCGTTTATGAAACGGTTACCGGAGAGAATCCAAGAAGATATAAGTTCACACGAGCCTGCCTCCATACAAAAGGCATGTAGAATGGCTCACAAACTAGTGAACCAGATTGAGGGAAGAATTAAAGAACAGGCAGCCGAAGAGTCCAACGTGAAGCTAGTCAAAAGAAAGTGGGAGGAAAACAGTGATACGAGTCACCAAAACAACAACAACTATCCCAACAATCGCAACATCAATCGCAACTAAAACAAAAGGCACAACAACAACAACAACAACTACTACTACTACAATCATCCTAACAACAATAACAACCGCAACAACAACAACAATCAGAAGCAGCTATGCCAAAGGTGTGAAAAGTATCACTCGGGGTTCTGCACTAAATTTTGGAACAAGTGTAAAAGAAATGGTCATAGCGCGGTGAAGAGTGAGGTCTACGGACCAGGGGTTAACAGAATGAAAGGAACAAATGGTGTCGGAACGAGTAATGGTGGAGAAAGTAGTGTTGGAGCAAGTTATGCCAATGTAGTATGTTATAAATGTGGAAAATCGGGCCACATTATTAGAAATTGCCTGAACCAGGAGAACACGAATGGATAAGGCCGCGAAAGAGTTTTCAATATTAATACGGCAGAGGCATAGGAAGACCCGGAGCTTGTTACGGGTACGTTTCTTATTGACAATAAATCTTCTTACGTTTTATTTGATTCGGGTGCGGATAGAAGCTATATGAGTAGAGATTTTTGTGCTAAATTAAGTTGTCCATTGACGCAGTTGGATAGTAAATTTTTACTCGAATTATCAAACGGTAAATTAATTTCAGCAGATTATATATGCCGGAATCGAGAAATTAAACTGGGTAGCGAAATATTTAAGATTGATTTGATACCAGTAGAGTTAGGGAGTTTTGATGTAATAGTTGGCATGGACTGGCTGAAGGAGATGAAAGCAGAGATCGTATGTTACAAAAATGCAATTCATATTGTACGAGAAGAAGGAGAACCCTTAATGGTGTACGGAGAAAAGGGCAACACGAAGCTACATCTTATTAGTAATTTGAAGGCACAAAAACTAATAAGAAAAGGTTGCTATGATGTTCTAGCACACGTCGAGAAAGTATAAACTGAAGAAAAGAGCATCAATGATGTTCCCGTTGCAAAAGAATTTCTCGATGTATTTCCGAAAGAATTACCGAGACTACCTCCACATCGATCTGTTGAATTTCAAATAGATCTTGTACCAGGAGCTGCACCAATAGCTCGTGCTCCTTACAGACTCGCACCAGTGAGATGAAAGAACTGCAAAGCTAACTGCAAGAACTATTAGAACGTGGTTTCATTCGACCAAGCACATCACCATTGGGAGCTCCTGTTTTGTTTGTCAAGAAGAAGGATGGTACATTTAGGTTGAGTATTGACTACAGAGAGTTGAATAAACTTACCATCAAAAACCGTTATCCACTGCCGATAATTGACGACTTATTTGATCAACTACAAGGCTCGTCGGTTTATTCGAAAATCAATTTACGTTATGGATATCATCAAATGCGAGTAAAGGAGGATGATATTCCAAAAACTGCTTTTAGGACGCGTTATGGTCATTACGAGTTTATGGTTATTCCGTTTGGATTGACTAACGCACCAGCTGTGTTCATGGACCTTATGAACCGAGTGTGTGGGCCATATCTTGACAAGTTTGTCATTGTTTTAATCGATGACATACTTATTTACTCAAAGAATGATCAAGAGCACGAAGAACATTTGAGAAAAGTGCTAGAAGTATTGAGGAAAGAAAAACTGTACGCTAAGTTTTCAAAGTGTGCATTTTAGTTGGAAGAAGTTCAATTTCTCGATCACGTAGTGAACAAAGAAGGTATCCAGGTGGACCCGGCAAAGATCGAAACCGTTGAAAAGTGGGAAACCCCAAAAATTCCGAAGCATATACGTCAATTTTTAGGATTGGCTGGTTACTACAGAAGATTCATCTAAGATTTCTCCAAAATAGCAAAACCCTTGACTGCATTAACGCATAAAGGGAAGAAATTTGAATGGAAGGATGAACAAGAGAAGGCGTTTCAGTTATTGAAGAAAAAGCTAACTACGGCACCTATATTGTCATTGCCTGAAGGGAATGATGATTTTGTGATTTATTGTGATGCATCAAAGCAAGGTCTCGGTTGTGTATTAATGCAACGAACAAAGGTGATTGCTTATGCGTCTAGACAATTGAATATTCATGAGCAAAATTATACAACTCACGATTTGGAATTGGGTGCTGTTGTTTTTGCAATAAAGACTTGGAGGCATTATTTATATGGAGTTAAAAGTGTTATATATACCGACCACAAAAGTCTCCAACATATATTTAATCAGAAGCAACTGAATATGAGACAACGCAAGTGGATTGAACTGTTGAATGATTATGATTTTGAGATTCGATACCACTCAGGGAAGGCGAATGTGGTAGCCGACACTTTGAGTAGAAAGGATAGAGAACCTATACGGGTAAAAGCTATGAATATTATTATTCGTACTAACTTTACTACTCGAATAAAGGAGGCGCAACAGGGGGTTGTAAAAGAAGGAAAGTTGAAGAATGATATACCCAAAGGATCAGAGAAACATCTTAATATTCAGGAAGACGGAACCCGATATAGGGCTGATAGAATTTGGGTACCAAGGTTTGGAGATGTGAGAGAAATGGTACTTAAAGAAGCACATAAAACCAGATATTCAATACATCCCGGAGCAGGGAAGATGTATAAAGATCTCAAGAAACACTTTTAGTGGCCGGGTATGAAAGCCGATATTGCTAAATATGTAGGAGAATGTTTGACGTGTTCTAAGGTCAAAGCTGAACATCAGAAACCATCAGGTCTACTACAACAACCTGAAATGCCGTAATGGAAATGGGAAAACATTACCATGGATTTCATTACTAAATTGCCAAGGACTGCAAGTGGTTATGATACTATTTGGGTAATAGTTGATCGTCTCACCAAGTTAGCACACTTCCTGCCAATGAGAGAAGATGACAAAATGGAGAAGTTGGCGCGATTGTATTTGAAGGAGGTTGTCTCCAGACATGGAATACCCGTCTCTATTATCTCTGATATGGATGGTAGATTTGTTTCAAGGTTCTGGCAGACGTTGCAACAAGCATTGGGGACTCGTCTAGATATGAGTACTGCCTATCATCCACAAACTGATGGGCAGAACGAAAGGACAATACAAACGCTTGAAGACATGCTACGAGCATGTGTTATTGATTTCGGAAACAGTTGGGATCGACACTTACCGTTAGCAGAATTTTCCTACAACAACAGTTATCATTCTAGTTTTGAGATGGCGCCGTTTGAGGCACTTTATGGTAGAAAGTGCAGGTCTCCGATTTGTTGGAATGAAGTGCGGGATAGACAGATTACGAGTCCGGAGATAATACAAGAAACTACCAAGAAAATCATCCAAATTCAACAACGATTGAAAACCGCCCAGAGTCGACAAAAGAGCTACGCGGACAGTAAAAGAAAAGATATAGAGTTTGAAATTGGAGAAATGGTCATGCTTAAGGTTTCACCTTGGAAAGGCATTGTTCGATTTGGTAAATGGGTGAAACTAAATGCAAGGTACATTGGACCATTCAAGATTATAGATCGTGTCGGACCAGTAGCTTACCAACTGGAGCTACCTCAACAACTCGCGGCTGTACATTACACTTTCCACGTCTCAAATTTAAAGAAATGTTTTGCTAAAGAAGATCTCACTATTCCATTGGACGAAATCCAAATCAATGAAAAACTTCAATTTATTGAAGAACCCGTCGAAATAATAGATCGTGAGGTTAAGAGACTTAAGCAAAACAAGATACGTTAAGGTTTGATGGAATACTCGTAGAGGACCCGAGTTCACCTGGGAGCATGAAGATTAGATGAAGAAGAAATACACGCGTCTATTTCCAGAAGATTCGTCAACACCTTCAACAGCTTAAAATTTCGGGACGAAATTTATTTAACGGGTAGGTACTGTAGTGACCCGAACTTTTCCATGTTTATATATATTAATTGAGATTGATATTTACATGACTAAATGTTTCCAACATGTTAAGCAATCAAACTTGTTAAGACTTGATTAAATGAAATAAGTTTCATATAGACAATTGATCACCCAAGTTGACTGACGATTCACGAACGTTACAAAATTGTAAAAACTACATGTTGTGGTATATATAGACATATATATATGGTTGACATGAGATTATGATGAGTAAGTATCTCACTAAGTATATTAACAATGTGTGATATACATAAGAAATGAGATTACTAAGTTAAGAAACTCGAAATGATATATATAATGATTATCGTTATGATAACGTCTACTAAATATATATGTATCATATTAAGATATTTATGCACTATATTTAACATGATAAAATGATATTTAAATATATCATTAAGTGTTTTAACAATGAACTACATATATAAAAACAAGACTACTAACTCAAGTATTACGAAACGAGACTTATATGTAACGATTATCGTTGTAACGATATTTTAATGTATATATCATATTAAGAGATATTCATACATCATAATATCATGATAATATAATAATTTAACATCTCATTTGATATAATAAACATTGGGTTAACAACATTAATTGAGATCGTTAACTTAAAGGTTTCAAAACAACACTTACATGTAACGACTAACGAAGACTTAACGACTCCATTAGAATGTATATACATGTTGTGGTTTGATATGTATTATTACACTTTTGAAAGACTTCAAGACACATATGAAAGTACTTCTACTTAATAAAAATGCTTACAATTACATCCTCGTTCAGTTTCATCAACAATTCTACTCGTATGCACCCGTATTCGTACTCATACAATACACAAGTTTTAGATGTATGTACCATTGGTATATATACTCCAATGATCAGCTTTTAGCAGCCCATGTGAGTCACCTAACACATGTGAGAACCATCATTTGGCAACTAGCATGAAATATCTCATAAAATTACAAAAATATTAGTAATCATTCATGACTTATTTACATGAAAACAAAATTACATATCCTTTATATCTAGTCCATATACCAACGACCAAAAACACCTACAAACACTTTCATTCTTCAATTTTCTTCATCTAATTGATCTCTCTTAAGTTCCATCTTCAAGTTCTAAGTGTTCTTCATAAATACCATAAGTATAGTTTCATAAAAATCAAGAATACTTCCAAGTTTGCAAGTCTACTTCCAAGCTTTCTAATCCATTCCAAGTAATCATCTAAGATCAAGGAACCTTTGTTATTTACAGTAGGTTATCTTTCTAATTAAAGGAAATATTCATATTAAAACTTTGATTCAATTTATACAACTATAACAATCTTATTTCGAGTGAAAATCTTACTTGAACTGTTTTCGTGTCATGATTCTGCTTCAAGAACTTTTCAAGCCATCCAAGGATCCTTTGAAGCTAGATCCATTTTTTTCATTTCCAGTAGTTATATCCAGAAAACTTGAGGTAGTAATGATGTTCATAACATCATTCGATTCATACATATAAAGCTATCTTATTCGAAGGTTTAAACTTGTAATCACTAGAACATAGTTTAGTTAATTCTAAACTTGTTCACAAACAAAAGTTAATACTTCTAACTTGACTTTTAAAATCAACTAAAAACATGTTCTATATCTATATGATATGCTAACTTAATGATTTGAAACCTGAAAACACAATGAACACCATAAAATCAGATATACGCCGTCGTAGTGAAACCGGGGGCTGTTTTGGGTTGGATAATTAAAAACTATGATAAACTTTTATTTAAAAGTTGTTCTTCTGGGAAACTGATTTTTCATATAAACATGAAACTATATCCAAAAATCTTGGTTAAACTCAAAGTGAAAGTATGTTTTTCAAAATGGTCATCAAGATGTCGTTCTTTCGACGGAAATGACTACCTCTTTAGTAATTGACATGTAACTTAAATTTCCGAAAATAAACCTATAATTTTTCTATTTGGATTCTTAAATTAGAGTTCAATATGAAACCATAGCAATTTGATTCACTCAAAACGGATTTAAAATGAAGAAGTTATGGGTAAAACAAGGTTGGATATTTTTGATCTTTTTAGCTACGGGAAATGTTTAACAAATCTATACAAATCATATCCTAGCTAACTTATATTGTATATTAACAAATCTATACATGTATTCTAATATATTATGTAATCTTGGGATACCATAGACACGTATACAAATGTTTTGACATATCATATCGACCCATGTATATATATTATTTGGAACAACCATAGACACTCTATATGCAGTAATGTTGGAGTTAGCTATACAGGGTTCAGGTTGATTCCAAAAATATATATACTTTGAGTTGTGATTTAGCCTGAGACGTGTATACACTGGGTCGTGGATTGATTCAAGATAATATATATCGATTTATTTCTGTATATCTAACTGTGGACAACTAGTTGTAAGTTACTAACGAGGACAGCTGACTTAATACACTCAAATCTTTAAAACATAATAAAAATGGTTGTAATTATATTTTGATCATACTTTGATATATATGTACATATTTGTATAGGTTCGTGAATCGATCCGTGACCAAGTCTTATTTCCGAGGAAGGAAATATCTGTGAAAGTCAGTTATAGTCCCATTTTAAAATCTAATATTTTTGGGATGAGAATACATGCAGGTTTTATAAATGATTTACAAAATAGACACAAGTACGTGAAATTACATTCTGTGGTTGAATTATCGAAATCGAATATGCCCCTTTTTATTAAGTCTGGTAATCTAAGAATTAGGGAACAGACACCCTAATTGACGCGAATCCTAAAGATAGATCTATTGGGCCTAACAAACCCCATCCAAAGTACCGGATGCTTTAGTACTTCAAAATTTATATCATATCCGAAGGGTGTCCCGGAATGACGGGGATATTCTTATATATGCATCTTGTTAATGTCGGTTACCAGGTGTTCACCATATGAATAATTTTTATCTCTATGTATGGGATGTGTGTTGAAATATGAAATCTTGTGGTCTATTGTTACGATTTGATATATATAGGTTAAACCTATAACTCACCAATATTTTTGTTGACGTTTAAAGCATGTTTATTCTCAGGTGAATACTAAGAGCTTTCGCTGTTGCATACTAAAATAAGGACAAGATTTGGAGTAAATGTTTATATGATATTGTGTAAAAACTGCATTCAAGAAACATATGTCGATGTAATATATTTCTATTGTAAACCATTATGTAATGGTCGTGTGTAAACAGTATATTTTAGATTATCATTATTTGATAATCTACGTAATGTTTTTAAAACTTTTATTGATAAAATAAAGGTTATGGTTGTTTTAAAAATGAATGCAGTCTTTGAAAAACGTCTCATATAGAGGTCAAAACCTCGCAACGAAATCAATTAATATGGAACGTTTATAATCAATATGAACGGGACATTTCAAGTCCTGTTAAGACATTTTTCAAATTTACTCACTTTAGCAATAATGTATACATTTGTTGGATCCTTCATTTTGGATAGTATTTAGATAGGAAGTTGGGTTCATGGGTTGAGTAATGGGTCAAAACATGTTTTAATTATAACATGTCGTATTTTTTTGTACAAGTCTACCCGGGTCAGGCCAGGCCATATGGGCTGATACACCGACACTTTTTCATTCTTTTTGTTAAAGGGTGGCTAGCTAAACCATCATATTACAAATGCAATTTATATCTAAACTATAATTTGAAAGATTTTTGAGGTATAATTCAACTGACCCGTTTCTGGATTTAAAACTTTTTAAACAACCCGTTTGAGATGAAAGCCACCTAGGTTGATAACTATAGGTAAAAGGGACGAAATATCCACCGCTAGAGTTCATTCTTGTGATCAAGTTTATTGAGGCAAGTATATATAAGTGTACGTGTAAAACCTTTGTATATTTTCAAACTGTTAGGACCCCGAAAGTGGTATAGTGTTAATGTGAAATAAGCTTAAATGAAGATTCCTTAGAAGAGGGGCTATATAAGGAACCTAAGTAGTCTTAATTAGATAGCCATTGCATTGTAAACTAGTTTAAGAAGCTGTGGAACTCATTTGTACCGAATCTCTCTAATACCGAATATGTTTTTTACATGCCAAGTCTCACTCAATCTTATCATTTTTTGTATTCTCACCATGATCTGACCTATCATTTTGTATTAGAGTGTCTAGGGAGTAATATTACATCACTATATCGATCCAGAGATAGAAGATTAGAGAATCTGATCACAATTGGTTAGATTGAATCACATTCGGTATCATCAAATTTGATAACCTGACGTTCAGATTCTTGTGATAAGTTTATCGAAGCGTTATTAGGTGTATTAGAAAGAGTTTTGATCATCATTACAGCTCTTTAACAACATTTATGGAGAATCAAGTTGATTTTTAGAGTTTATGGCTAAAACTCTCGGTATTGATCATTTCCAGCTTGATTCTGTGTTTAAGTGAATGTTTGTGGATTCAGTTGTGTTCGTGAGGTGTTTAACCACATTATTGAAGGTTCAATTTCTTCAATGCTTCAAAATTTGAAGATTTATTCTACATTCGGTATTGCAACTGCCATACCGAGTCTGATTCAAAGATGATAATTTAACTTAAGTATTGTAGTTTGTGGTGTTATTTTGATTCTATCACATTCGATTTGATCACGAAGCTAGTTTGTGCAGTTTGAACAAGGATTCAATTGGATATCTAAGTTTTACACTTAGACTCGGTTTGTTAACTACTACAGTTGACATTCGGTATAATTCACATTCGGTTTCATTGATACTCTGTGTGTTACTAACTTGTTTTCCTTGTGCAGCAAGGTTACTGTGACGACCTTACTTTTTCCGTTATTTTCTTTGTCAAGTATTTAACTTTCGTTAACTGGTATCCTTGCCATATCAATTTTTTTGTGACTTGATTATATATGAATTAAATAACATTCCTATATTATTTATTAAATGAAAAAGTATGACTATGTGTTAGTAAGTTCCTACGTATAACATCTTTATTCGATGAATCATCTCGGTTTTCAAACCAACGATTATATATTCGTAATTTCTAAATCCGAATTCTTTTATATGACATTCTTATGTCAATCAAAATTATTAAAATATTCCTATATTTTATTTCTTGAATTATTATTCTTCTCGCGTAATTTAATCACGTAATGATATTTTTATCGGATTGCGTTCCAATTAATCTTTCGATTTCGTGTTACAAATTTTGATTACCACCTTAAATTACGAAACCATTTTAACTGAAATTATGTATTCCGAAAATTGTAGTAACAATTAAATATTTAACGAAAATTAATAAATAATATATATATATATATATATATATATATATATATATATATATATATATATATATAATAATAACATAACTAACAAAATGATCTATTATTGTTGATAAAGTCAAAAATGGTATGTGATTATCAAATTAAAAATGAAGTTTTGAAGTAGTCAAAAATGGTATGTGATTATCAAATTTTAAATGAAGTTCTAGTCAAATTATGCATACTTACATTTAACTATAAAAGGAAACATGAAGCTTCATTCTAAACCATCCCATAACAATCAATCAAACATTATCACAATAAATCTTCATCATCTCTTAAGAAAAATTTCATATTTAGAGTCCTCGCGAAGCGCTCTACGTTTCTATATTTCTTATTCTTGATTTGAGGTAGTCATAAAACTCCATATTTTATTTCAATTCTTCATGAACATTATGTTATTATGCTTGTATGTATAGTTATAGTGCTTGGATATAATTGTGGTGGTGATTAAATAATTAAAATATGTTAAAAACGGGAATTTTCGATTAAATTAAATCTGGACAGAACTGAGTTTGTATTTTCGGGAACCGTGCAATGATTTTTTGATAAAACTAAATTGCTCATCGTGTTCCTCTCGATGAGTAGTGCGATTTTCATTTAGGGTTCGTCTTAAACGGACGTGTAGAACTCAAGATATGAATGAATTAAAGAAGTTTATATAAAAATTATATATATATATATATATATATATATATATATATATATATATATATATATATATATATATATATATATTGAAAGTATTTTGTATGCCAGAGAGACATTAAATTAATGTGGCTAATATGTTATGATCCAAGTCGGGTCATACCCAATAACAAGCTTACCGACACCTTATATGTATTTAATCATAACGACTGGATAGTTAAATGAATACGCGACACTTGGATTTTAGAAAATCGGGTTTCTAAAATATTATCACTTGAGTCAAGTTATTTGGATAATTTATATCTTATGGATTTAATTATTTATAGGTTTAAATAATTATGTTGTGTTATATTTTATAAATTGGTTTATAAATTACAAGTAACTTAACAAATGCATTATATTTTATAAGAAGTTTTATTAATTACAATTTTGTTATAAAAATGGTGGTAGTGGCGTTTTTGGGACTCCAAGACATCACCCCATGCTTGTTGTTTGTTACTTTTAACAACACACTTTCATATGATGCATGCAAGTATCTTTTACCAAGCATTGACTCAAGAAATAGACTTAGAAGTAAAACAACACTCTCTCCTTTTGTTTTTGAGCTGCTGGCCAAAATATTTCAAGGAGAAAGAGAGGTTCTTTTGCTTTTGTATTCTAGTTCATTAAGTGTCAAAATCCTAACTAAATTAAAGGTGGTGTTGGTGCACAAAAGGTTTGGGGTATTTTCACGCTTGAGGCTTCAAGTTAGAGGCTTTCATTCATCATCTTCATCATCATCTTGCTCTTTTGAAAACAGACCTCAAACACACTTGAGGATGTATATATCTTACTTCCTTGTTTTTATATGTAAGCATATGTTTCAAGAGTTGATAACAATATGGAATTCATTCAAAATGGTTTAACATATAAACTTGTTTTTATAAACAATCATGCTTCCGCTTTCTTTAACTATCCCAAAATGGTTTTGAGATTATGTTGACATTAAGAACTTGTTGTTATGTTGAATTCCATCAATGGTATCTAGAGCCGAAGTCTGTGAAATATGCTTCTTATATATGGTCTTTAAAACCCACCAACTTTGCATTCTATTAACATGCATGAAAGTAGAATGTAAAAATTTTCGGGTTTGGGAGGGTTGGTTAAGTTGGCCAAAATCTAGGACACCCAAAATGGGTTTTGGGTTGCTCCATTTTGGTCATTTTGTTGATATATTAATGTTCACAATCAATGCCTTGACCTTATGTTTGAATGCATGCTTGTTTGGTTGATTTGTTATTCATTCATTTGGTTTGTAATAATATTTATTCAATTGGTTTGTAATATTATTTTGGTTATGTAATTTATTTTATATTTGGTATGTAAAATAGATTAGGTGGTAATTTCATTTTTTAGAGAAAAATGTATTAGGATATATTTTGTAAAAAAGATGAAGATACAAGATGAAGATACAAGATGAAGACTTGGAAGAACACAAGAAGAAGCATTTGGATGCAAGATTAAGTGGGAGATTTAAAATCTCCTACTTTGTGTTATAACCCCTTTATCGGTGGCATTTGTTTTCGGCTAACAAATGTCTACCAAATTAGCTTGATTGTGAACATATTTGTTTTGCATGCATGGTTGTTTATTGTGTTTGTATGTTTGGTTGCTACAAGTAAATCAAAAGTTAACAACAAGCAAAATGACAATTTAATTGGTTAAATTAGACATTATTAACGACATGCAAAACGAGAATTTAAATGGTTAAATTGAAATGGTAAAAGGACATTAATAAATGGTTATTAAGAACACTAAAAGGATTATAATAATTGGTTATTGAAACAGATATAAAATGGTTTATATCAAGTAATTTGCTTAATTACAAGACATGAAAATGGTTTTTCATAAGTACCATACACTAAATTTATGTTGGTGTATGGCATAATAGTTTTCTTAAACTAGAAATAATGAAAACTTAAAATCCCTTATTAACAAGGCAAACAAGTTAAACGCCATCCTTTTGTGTGACACTTAAACATATTAGGGAACTCATAATGGGATAAAGGTTACCTAACCATTATGAGCAAACTAATATGATTAAGGTGAATTTCGTACACTTGTGGGTTAAAGGTCACCTAACCACTTGTATGTTAAATTTACACGTTTACACAAGTAGGACGACTTGATTTGGAAATCATGAACTTAGGGTCACCGAAGCATGAGGAACAAATAGACATTGATGGGATATATATGCCGTGAAAAAGGATTGCATGATCCCATAACTTAGAAGTTGCAAAAGGATTGCAATTGTCATAAAATGACTACCTAGCTAAATCAAATGATGGGATAAAGGTAACCTAACCGAAATTTGGTTTACCGTTGGTTTCTAAAATTTAATAAATATCAATTGGATTTAAAAGGTATTGACTGTTAAATTAAAATTGATACTTAAACAACTTTGTTAAATTTTGTAGATGGCCGCCAATAACAACAACATTCCAAACGCACCAATCAACTTTAACAACCTATCTTTGAGGTCAATCCTCGAAAAGGAAAACCTCAACCATACGAATTTCATGGATTGGTTTCGCAATTTAAGAATTGTCCTCAAACTTGAGGATAGGGCGTATGTGTTGGAATACCCCATTCCCGATCAACCCAACGAGGATGATATGGAAGGCATGGCTCATTGGGATAAGTATTGCACCGATTCGGTGCAAGTCGCTTGCCTTATGCTTGGGACTATGATACCCTAACTCTAAAAGGACTGCGAGCATCATAGTGCATATGACATGATCACACAATTGAATGAGATGTTCCTTCAACAAGCTCGTGTCGAGCTCTTCGAAACGGTTCGAAAGCTTCATGCATGTCGTATAGATGACTCCCAATCCGTTTCATCTTATGTCCTTAAGATGAAAAGCCTGATTGATCGAGCGAACTGTCTAAATTGTAACGTATCTAATGAATTAGCCACGGACCTTATCCTTAATTCTTTGTCAAAAAGGTTTGACACATTCGTAATGAATTACAACATGAATGGTTAGGATAAGAGCATTGGCGAATTACATGCCATGTTTAAGACGGCTGAAGCAAGCATGGGTAAAAGGGCTTCACCCGTGCGTATGATCAATGAAGGCGGGTCCAAAAACAATAACACTTCTAAGCCAAGGTGGCTAAGAGGAAAGGACCCGCCTACCAAGGCAAGGGCAAGGGAAAGGGGAAGATGGTTACCCCAACCAACAAGAACAAAAAGCAAAAGGTTACCGGACAAGCAAACCCCAAGGAAGATCCATGCTTTGGTTGCGGTGAAATGGGTCACTGGAGACGCAACTGCCCGATCTACCTAAAGGAGTTGAAAGCAAAGAGGGATGCAGGGCAAACCTCAGGTAATGTATATATGGTATACATTGAGCTTAGTATTACTTCTTCTAATACATGGGTATTAGACACAGGATGTGGAACTCATATTTGCAATTCTTTGCAGGGGTTCAAAAGAAGTAAACAAGGAGCGGGAACAACAAGTCTCTTCATGGGAAATGGTGCAAAGGTGCACGTAGAAGCTTAAGGAGACTTTGTTTTAAAGCTACAAACTGGGTTGGAGCTTGTTTTGAAAAATGTTTTGTATGCCCCTGATTTGACTCGAAACATTATTTCTATTTCCCGTTTAAGACAATGTGGTTTTGATTTTAATTTTATTAATGATGATATCCATGTTTCTTTAAATAATGTGTTTTATTTCAAGGCTTCGCCTTTGAATGGTATTTATGAATTGGTTCATGATGACACATCATACAATAGGTCAATTTTCCATGTAAACACCAAGAAACTCAAAAGGGATTTGAGTGATTCCTACTTATGGCATTGTCGCCTTGGTCACATAAACAAGAACCGAATGCATACACTACAAAAAGAATGGACTTTTGAAATCAAATGAACTAGACTCGTTTGATGTATGTGAATCTTGTTTACAAGGAAAAATGACTAAAGCCCATTTTAAAGGGACTTATGAAAGGGCTAAAGACTTATTGGGATTAATACATTCGGATGTATGTGGACCCTTTAAGCC
Organism: Rutidosis leptorrhynchoides; assembly: GCF_046630445.1. Lineage (NCBI taxonomy): Eukaryota > Viridiplantae > Streptophyta > Magnoliopsida > Asterales > Asteraceae > Rutidosis > Rutidosis leptorrhynchoides. The sequence goes on from NC_092336.1 coordinate 343,081,949, forward strand.
CATGGCTATGAATGGTGAAAGATACTTCGTTACTTTCATTGACGACTTCGATCATTTTGGATATGTCTACTTGTTAAGGCATAAGGACAAAACTTTTGAAGCATTCAAAGAATTTCAAAAATGAAGTACAAAATCAACTCAATAAAACAATTAAGGTACTTCATACCGATAGAGGAGGTGAATACCTAAGCGATGCTTTCCAAGATCATCTTAAAGGTTGTGGGATTATCTCGCAACTTACTCCTCCTTGAACACCCCAACTTAATGGAGTTTCTGAAAGGAGGAACCGAACCCTAATGGATATGGTTTGATTTATGATGGCAAGAAGCTCGTTACCTCTATCATTTTGGGGTAATTGTCTATGCTCCGTGGCTCTTACTCTAAATATGAGCCCAACCAAGAAAGTGGAACGAACACCTCATGAGATGTGGTTTGGAAAACCTCCATCTCTATCATACTTAAAGGTATGGGGATGTGAAGCTTACCCTAAGAATTACGTCCCTAATAAGTTGAATGCTGGATCCACGAAGTGTATCTTCATAAGATATCCCAAGGATGATATGGGATACTATTTCTATGATCCATCCGAGCAAAATGTATTTGTTGCTCGGAAGGCTGAATTCCTTGAAACTAAGTTCCTAATGGAAGGTAATAGAGAAACGAAGATAGATCTTGAAGAGGTTCAAGATCAAGTAGATGATACACAATTGGTTGACACTGGCACTCAACATGAAAATGTTGAGAATGATCAAATGGATGATCAAAACGTTCACAGATCTGATAGGATTAGTAATCCTCCTGAGAGATATGGGTTTCTCATGGATGGTTGCTATGTGGTTGATTTGGATGAACCAACAAACTACCAAGATGCTTTATCAAGGATTGATAAAGATAAATGGCAGGAAGCCATGAACGCTGAGATGCAATCCATGTATGACAACCAAGTTTGGGAACTTGTTGCACAACCTACTGGCTCAAGGCTAGTTGATTGTAAATGGCTTGTCAAGATGAAAACCGACATACATGGAAACTTGGATACATATAAAGCTAGACTTGTAGCAAAAGGTTTCACTCAAACTCAAGGGATTGACTATGATGAAACTTTTTCGCCTGTGGCAATGCTAAAGTCTATTAGGATATTATTTGCCATTGCTGCTCATTATGATTATTAAATATGGCAAATGGATGTCAAGACCACTTTCCTAAATGGATATCTTGAGGAAGATGTCTATATGGTTCAGCCTGAAGGTTTTGTTGATCCGAAATATCCTAAAAAGGTATGCAAGTTAAAGAAGTCAATCTACGGATTGAAACAAGCATCTAGAATGTGGAATCATCGTTTCAATGAGGAGGCCAAGAAATTTGGCTTCATTAAAAATGGTGATGAAGCTTGTGTATACAAGAAAGCTAGTGGGAGCACTATCATGTTCCTTATACTATATGTGGATGATATATTGTTATTTGGAAATAATATTCTGGCAATGCAATGTGTTAAAACTTGGCTAAGTAAATGCTTCTCCATTAAGGATCTTGGAGAAGCACAATACACTTTGGGGATTGGGATCTTCAGAGATAGATCTAAGAAATTGATAGGTTTGAATCAAAGTGAATACATTGAAAAGGTCTTGAAAAGGTTCAAGATGGAGAACTCTAAGAAAGGTTTGGTACCTATTCAAAGAGGAACGCTCCTTAGTTCATCTCAGTGCCCCACCACGAAAGATGAACAGGAGAGAATGAAGAAAGTCCCATATGCCTCTGCCATTGGGTCAATCATTTATGCAACGATATGTGTAACAACCCTGATTTTTCCGTTACTTCCGTTAACCTTCCGTTAGTTTATTTAACGGCGATTATTTAACTTTTATGTGTTTACGTGTATTAAATGCGTACTTGATCTTCGAAGGGTTTTAATAATTAATATGGGTTGATATTAATTCAATTAAATATTTCGGATAATGAAATACGATAAAAACGATACGATTTTTTATCATAGCGTTTTGAGCAACGAAACGCTCGGGTTTATTTTAATAATTAATTTTATTAATTATTAACTTTTTAAAATATTTAATTTATTGGGTTTTTAATAAATTAAACAATTGGTTGCGTTTAACGCTCGGGTTAGCGTTCCGGGCCTTCGGTACGACTAAACGGCACTTAAAACAGACCACGATTTTACGGAATTGAAAAATACGAGCCCGGGAACACTCCCATGGGGCCCATCGGCCGAAACCCACCATCCCACCCATTTTCTTTCCACTTTGGGCCACTAGTGACTAATCCATGCTAATTTGTGTTAGGCCCTAACTATATAATACAAGACTTAATCTAATTTTACTGCATAATAACCCTTACAAAAAAAAGGTAGTCGGCTCCCTCCCTGGTTCCCTCCCATCGTCGACCAACACCATCACCACCATACCTTCATCTTTCAAAATTAGCAAAAGTGTTATACACGGATCGCGTTCATCTCCTCGTTCTCTATCCGTTAGTATAAACAATTTTGTGATCTAAGGTATAATTGCATAAACCCTAATTCTTAAAATCTGAATTTTAGTAAAGTTTCATAGTTATGTTGTCAATTGCTCAAGTCTATACGCGTACGTGTTAATTGTGATCGTTAATTTGGTTGTTTGATGCGCTAGCGTTTAAAAACGAATTTGTATTTGCTTGATCAGAAAAATTAAGTTTTTCAAATGTTAATTATTATGTTATAATCAGATTCCTTGCGAAAAACTATTGAGTTTAGGCTTTGGATTCACTTGATTTCATTTCCATATGATTAAGTTATGTCGATTTGAATTATCGTTGTGTTTTTGTTACTTGATCAGAAATCTGTTATTGATAGAAAATGAATTGACATGTGAGACTTATACCACTAGAAAGATAATTTAAAAACACTCAAGTTAGACTAGGATATCATGTCGTTTGCTTATGTATAGCCCGAGATATGCTAGAATTAGTTTAAATGTAGTTTTATACAGCACTTATGTGGTATTGGATTTTGTTGTTGTTGTTGTTGTGTAGTTTTATACAGCACTTGCATGAAAATAACCTTGTATGATAAAATGTGTTAACCTCTGTGATTAAAGCTTTGAATATTTGAAAAGTAGACAAAAAGTAATTCATCTTTCATGTGGATATCATAAGCTAATTGAATCTAGATCTTCGGATAATCGTATGCGAATGTGACTAACTAAATGTGAATCGAATCTGTAAATTGATCACAATTTTGTACTCTGTGGATTATGTGAATTGTTTGAGCATGTATGCTTCTGGGAAATGAAACTTAATATGATATGTTACTTATTGTTAATTTATGTCAATCTCTGAAACCTTATGCATTGGGCACAATAAAGCCGTACTTTATGTGAATTCTGATTTGAGCTGAAAACTGAATGTTCATCTTGCACGAATAAACTGTACCAATTGGCTAAACAAAAGTTTCTAGATTTTTGATATGTGTTACTTTAATTTTTTCTTGAACTATGGCCACTGGTCTTGTATCAATTGCATGTTTCTAACTCCGGTTATAGCCAAAATGAAATCAGTGCGCGGTCAGAAACTGACTTGGCAAACCCCAAATGTATCCCGTCTGATTCCTGACTTTTAATTGTCGTATGAGTCCCTGGTCAGACTTTTTGGAATCAATTTTAAGTATATTTATGATCTAGAGTTTTTCATATTTACTTGAATTTTGTACCATGAGATAATGTGCTAAGTATGCTACGTGTTCATAAACTTTGTGCATGACGATTAACTGAAATTGTAAAAATGATCATTCATGACCTAAAATGTATTGTTTGACTTAGGTTTGACATGTTGACCAATATTTGACATGAACCTACTGATGTTGACTTTAGTTGACCACATTGACCAAGTTTGACTTTCGGTTTGACTTCGGTTGACTTTGTTTGACTTACATGATATAGTTGACTTTTACTTTGAAACGCGTCGAGTCAAGCAATAAGACAACGTACACTATGAAACCACACTTATTTAAGATACATATATTGACCAACCTACATACGTATAGTTAGGTTGCATTACTCGGCTATAAACTGTACAAGTTAATTGTTCACTTTTCAATCCGAGCTTATCTCAAAGGTGAGTCTACAGTCCCGCTTTTTACATGTTTTCAGGAATGAGAATACACGCTGTTATATTTACATTTTCAAATACTTTTATTGACATGAGTACTACACATATGCATAATGAGTTTGTTCAAAAAGCCTCTAGCTTGAATACTTTTAATACCATCGGTGTAAGCACAATTTAGATGGACGGATCCGTTAGGTTGACAACCTCACCCGGTATAAAAACTGTGGTGCATTTACTTTGAACATTAAATACATTTGAAAAAGTGTATAACATTTTAGGAGGTAAAGGCGGGTATAGTGGCTTCTATACTCGGGTCATTGCTAGTATTCAGGTGCTCGGTTTATGCAAACGATAGAATCTCGTGGTCAAGGAAACTAAACTATTTTTCTGATAACTGTTTTTCAGATACTGTTACATTACTTTAAACCTGTAGATTCACCAACATTATTTGTCGACCTTTTTTTGGGTGTTGTTATTCTCAGGTATTAATTAAGTCAATCCAAGCACTGGGACCAGCGTAAACATTCCGTTAAAGGGATTTTTGACGGGGTGTTACATTTGGTATCAGAGCTGTGGCTATAGTGAACTAGGATACATTAGTGTGTCTAACCGTAGGGCACATTAGTGAAGTCTAGTCTATAGCCGTGTGTTTTGGACGACTTTTATACACTATACCTGCACTATTTGCTTCACAATACTACATGTAGGGCTACACATTACACCACATACATATACGCCTTATACCATGCAACATGAACTTGTACTAAATATACTATATCAAGAAACACATACGTACACCCGAAGCCATATTTAACTAAATTAAGTTGACTACGCCATCTTGAACTTATAGAGTGATGTCAAATGGAAATGTGAGACAGCTTAATGTAATGACCGGGATTACATTACGGGAACTCATATAGAAGTTCTGACATCGCGAAATAAGGAATTGGGGCCGAGTCAAGTAGGTTACGTGTATGATGACCCGGAAATTTCCGATCAAATTTAAACTTTAATCTTTATATGTTTTCGACGCGATAAGCAAAATCTGTAATGTTGAGTCTCGAAAGTTTTGAAATCTATATTCATGTAATCAATTACCATTTGACTATTCCCGATGATTTACGAACAATTATGAGTAATTAAATATGTAAATCACATACAGATATAGATATAAATATAAGTGTATATAATATATTGAAATTAATAAAGTATAGTTAATCATTTAGAATTAAAAATGTAAAATAATAAATAGAATAGATAAGTTACTATTATATATATATATATATATATATATATATATATATATATATATATATATATATATATATATATATATATATATATATATATATATATATATATATATATATATATATATATATATATATATATATATATATAGATATATATAGATATATATATGATTTCTTTGTATAAATAAAAATATTGTATTATATATAAAATGTATAAATAATAAATATTTAATAAAAGTTATTACATATGATTATTAAGTATTACATAATTAATAAGCTGAATATAATTGTTACATTAATATTTGTATCATTGATTTGTTATCTTTACTAATACTATTATTACTTTCATTATTATTATTAATGTAAATATTAAATATTAATAGTAGTGTTATTATTGTGATTATATATAATACATAAATATGAAATTTTTTATGTAAGAATTAAGATGTTATTATTATTAATATAATATTCATATTATTATTAGTAATATAAATAATATTATTGTTATCATTATTAAATTTATTAATTAACATTTTTATGAGTATTAGTATCATTCTTATTTATTGATATTATTATTAGTAGAACTAATGATATTATTTTATTATTATTATTATTAGTATTTTTATTATTGTTATCATTACTAACAACATTATTATAATTAGTAATAAAATTATAATTTTAATTATTATTATGATTATTACTATTATTACTAAAATTACTAAAAATTGTTACAAATTGTTATTATTATAATACAACATATTAATATCATCATTAAAAATTTTACTATTATTATTGACAATATTATTAATAATTATCATTATAATTTTAATTTTTACTATTATTATTAATAATATTAAAAGTATTATTATTATTAATATAATTATATATAATAATTATTAATATTAATAAAACCAAAATAGGATAAATTTATGTTTCACATTTCTATCAAACTTTATCCCCGTGTCTAAAGGTGTCGAATTCAGTTGAGGATGCAAACAAACTTGGGTTAATATCTATATCTGCTTTATATATATTTTATTTATTTATTTATTTTTTCTTCTTCACTGATTGATAAATTTTGTTGATTTACCTTGACTATATAATCAAACAATTACTCTGTGTTTGAGGAAGCTCTTTCAATTCATTATTACCCTTATCAATTATAATTACTAGTTTTATCTGATGAATTAAATCAAATTTAAAAAAAAACGAAACCGTTTCCTCTGTTCTTGATCAGGTTTATTAGAAGCTTGATTTCGAAACACATTTCAAAATATACTAATGCAGTTTTGCTAAGAATCTCTTACTCAAACTCTCTGTAAATTTTCAAATCCCAATTCCTTATATCGAACTCTAATTTTCAAGTCAAAGTTAAACTTTAAAAAGTCAAACAATATGTTCTTCATGAAATTTGACTTCCTGTTGTTGATTCAAGTTAATTTATTGATCTCTGAAGTTTCAATGAATGATTTAGGAGCTATTTCATGTTTTGATTACAACCTAAAAGTGTCTCAATTTTTGAAAGTAGAATTGAGTTCATGTGGGAACTTCGCGACTGCCGCTGCTTATACTTTTGTATTTTTTTATCCCAATCACCACAATTATATCTGATGCTACTTTGTTTAAAAAGTCAAAAACCAAAACAAACCTTTGATTGTTATGATTAATTTGATGGTGGTCGTTTGATTTTGTGGAAGAAGAAGAATAAGGAACTAGTTATTACGGGTTTATATATAAACTGGTTGAGATATATTCCAGAATTATAGAGACAGACGGATGGTAGAGGGCATTGGCGTTATACGAGAGGTCTCGGGTTCGAGTCCTGGCAGTGGCGTAATTTTTTTTGGGATTTTCTTCAAAGGTTGTAACCCTTTATTTATTTATCATTATTATTATTATTATTATTATTATTATTATTATTATTATTATTATTATTATTATTATTATTATTATTATTATTATTATTATTATTATTATTATTATTATTATTATCATCATTATTATTATTGTTATGTTATTAATATTACTTACTAGTATTATTATATTATTACTAAATATTATCATTTATTAATATCATTAGTATTAACATTATTATTATTAACTGTAACATTATTATTGTATCATTATTGTTAATATTAATTATTACGATTAAGCTTATGGAGATGCTAATTATGGATAATACTAATCTTATGAATATTATTATCACTACAATAAGTAAAATTATTATTATAATTATTATCATTATGATTGGAGAAAGTAAATTATTACTAATATTATTATCTTTACAAAATATTAACATTTATTATTATTATTATTATTATTATTATTATTATTATTATTATTATTATTATTATTATTATTATTATTATTATTATTATGATTAAAATTATTATTATTATGAAAAATAATACAAATTATTTTCATTAATGTTAGTAACTTGTATCATTTTATAAACATTAGTATTATTATTATCATTAACATAAGAATTACTATTAGTAATGATTATGAAAATAAAAGCATTAATGATATTATTTAAGTTATAAGCATAGGAATAAAGATTATATATATAAATATATTTTAATACACGTAACTTAACTATATTAATATATCTATATATAAAATGAAAATATATATAATAAAACTTATTAATCTAGTATATAATGAATTAAATCACTAATAATAATATATTTGTTCGATCGCAATTATGTGTATTAATATATATAAAAATGATATAGGTTCGTGAATCCGAGGCCAACCCTGCATTGTTCAATATAGTCATATGTATTTTTACTACAAAATACATTATGTGAGTTTCATTACTCCCTTTTTAAATGTTTTTGCAATATATATTTTTGGGACTGAGAATACATGCGCTGTTTTTATAAATATTTTACGAAATAGACACAAGTAATTGAAACTACATTATATGGGTGAATGATCGAAGACGAATATGCCCCTTTTTACTTGGTAACCTAAGAATTAGTAAACCGATCTACTAATTGACGCGAATCCTAAAGATAGATCTATTGGGCCTAACGAACCCCATCCAAAGTACCGGATGCTTTAGTACTTCGATGTTGTTTTTATCATGTTCGAAGGATTTCCCGGAATGATAGGGGATATTCTTATATGCATCTTGTTAATGTCAGTTACCAGGTGTTCAATCCATATGAATGATATTTTTATCTCTATGCATGGGACGTATATTTATGAGAACTGAAAATGAAAATCTTGTGGTCTATTAAAATGATAGAAATGATTATTTATGTTAAACTAATGAACTCACCAACCTTTTGGTTGACACTTGAAAGCATATTTATTCTCAGGTATGAAAGAAATCTTCCGCTGTGCATTTGCTCATCTTAGAGATATTACTTGGAGTCATTCATGACATATTTCAAAGGACGTTGCATTCGAGTCGTCGAGTTCATCAAGATTATTATTAAGTCAAATTTAGTTGGATGTATTATGAAATGGTATGCATAATGTCGACTTTCGATGAAAAGAAAGTTTGTCTTTTAAAAACGAATGCGTAAAATATATCATATAGAGTCAAATACCTCGCGATGTAATCAACTATTGTGAATCGTTTATAATCGATATGGACTTCGTCCAGATGGATTAGGACGGGTATCTACAGTTGGTATCAGAGCGGTGGTCTTAGCGAACCAGGTCTGCATTAGTGTGTCTAACTGATAAGTCATTAGGATGCATTAGTGAGTCTGGACTTCGACCGTGTCTGCATGTCAAAATTTTTGCTTATCATTTCGTGTCGAAAATTATTTTCTTATCATCCTTAAAGTCTAAGACACGTCTTACTGCCTCTATTGCATAGACAGTGTATAGATAAATTCATATCTTAGCGTATCTGTTATTGTTACCTTTGCCTGACAGCTTCCGTAGATTCCTCCGTAGCTTTTGGGATTTTAGTATTATATATGCATATGTAAATTATGTATTTCAGGGTAATAATCTACATCCTATAATCTAATTCGTATCGAAAATACTTCATTTAATCGTACGAGATGAATCCCTCAACCAGTTCGAGTCCCTCGGATTTCGATATCTATTCCGATAGTTATTCCGACAGCTATTCCGATATGGATTTCCACTCGAGCTCCGAAAGTAGTGTAACTGGAATGAGTCAACCAATTAGCCATCATTTATTATGGATGAATTGGAGATGGGTTTGTAGTCGACTTAATCAATGGAGACGCGAAGAAAGCGATCTTTTCCATCAACCAAATTCACCTCTTGATGAATAACCCGAAGCACTTATCGGTGAATCAATCTGAAACACCATATTCACCCTCATTTCCAGAGTAGCTCGACATGATTATATTCTATCCACAATTTGAAACCTTATTCATCTGCTTGTCTGAACCAACAATCATCACGGTATAATAGAAGAAGTCAACGAGCTTCGCGCCCGAGTTGTAGCCTTGGAAAATATAGTGCAAAACATACCAGCTTCAACAACATCACCGGCACCAACAGTACCATCAGTAATAGCACCAGTACCATCAACAATCCATGCCTCAACATCTCATTCTATACCTCAAGTATAATCATCGTTCTACGTATCATTGTACATCTATTATCTTCGTTCTTCACGGTGATTATCTAACCTCTAAAGTTTTAAAGATTATTCATTCTAGTTCCAACCGAAAAATCAAATGAGATTAATATCATATTAACTCATTAAATCCATGATTACATCTGAAGAAAATATATATATGTATATATGTTTTCATAAAGATTATAAATAAATTTTTTTTTTTGTACAAAATGTTAATGGTAAAAATATTTTAACGGGTAGGTAATACTCGAGGAATATTTCGATTTCACATTAATAAGTTACACTGTACATACTTCGAATTTGATTCAACGATCATTTACTATCCTATTTACAACCACCGATATACGTATCCATTCACCAAAGAATAACTATTTTCATGCAAATTCAATTTCATATTTGGATTTTGACCTATCAGAATCCAACAAGTGGCATAATGAAGAAAACATTTGACAAAAATAAAATTTGTTAGAAACAAACAAATTAACTATGAGAAATTTTGTTAAGAATCCACGCTAACTGTTCCTAGCTAATTGTTCCTAACTAACTGATTACATTTTATTTATCGCAATTTACATTCTCACAATTTTATTTATCGTCATTTAATTTCTGTTATTTACTTTACGCACTTTATTTATCGTCATTTAATTTCTGTTATTTATTTTTACGCACTTTAAATATCGGGACACGTATACAAGGTTTTGACATATCATATCGACGCATATATATATATATATATATATATATATATATATATATATATATATATATATATATATATATATATATATATATATATATATATATTATTTGGAATAACCATAGACACTCTATATGATGTAATAATCGAGTTCGCTATACAGGGTTAAGGTTGATTCTATAATAATATATATACTTTGAGTTGTGATCGATTCTGAGACATGTACACGGGTCACGATACGTATTAATTAATTCGAATATAATATATTAAACTATATATGAATTATTGGACTGTTAACTGTGGACTATCGACTGTGGACTAATGACATTGGACAATTAAAATGAATTAAAATATTGATTATAACATATGAAACTAAACATCTCTTCAAGTTTGCCACTTGATTTCATCTTAAACCTCATTTGTATCTAGATGATTACAATCTGCGTTTAAACCTTTCATGATTCTTGAAGACACCTCAATTGAGAGGATGAACCAACCGCACTTCATCTACGGGAAAAGATTGATGCATATAGTTATGCATCTGAAAAACTCTCGAAAACTAAGTAAACCTTTAACACGTAGTTGTGTTAATTTCTTAGTGTTATTATTACCCAAAATAACTTGATAATCCCTTTTCAAAGTAGCGAATTTTGTCACAGCTCCAGCAAGACAACTTCGACTTTTCGTTCGAAACAACCTTATTATAACCTTGATATATATGCATGCTCTTTTATTGTTACCGGGAAACCTTTCATATTATACAATATTACCAGCAGACGTACCAGCAACCTCGTTACTTCTTGGTTTAAATCTCTCCGATAAATCATTATATTTATTCATTGAAACCCTATCATATACTCATCTGCATCTTGTAACACGAACTGGCATACCAATTATCGGGAGTCAGCAATTAGTACTTTGAAAACGCACAACATATCTACATCAACAGTTATATGTATAACATTTATCTTTTAGAATTATGGTCTTTCATGTGATGACCCGGGAATTTTCGACCAAATTTAAACTTAATCTTATATGATTTCGACACGATAAGCAAAGTCTATTAAAATGAGTCTAATAATGTTTGAACTATTTCCATGAATGCATTTGACTTTGACTATTCCCGACGATTCACGAACCATTATGAGTAATTGAATATGTAAACCATACATAGATATAAATATAAATATAAATATATATAATGTTTTAAAATTAATAAAGTATACTTAATCATTTAGAATTAAAAATGTAAAAATAATAAATAGAATAGATAAGTTACTATTATACATATATAAATATATGTATACTATTAAGAATTTATATATATGATTTTTACGTATAAATAAAAATATTGAATCATATATATATAAAATGTATAAATAATAAATATTTAATAAAAGTTATTACATATGATTAATATTACATCAATAATAAGTTGAATATAATTGTTACACTAATATTTGTATCATTAAATTATCATCTTTACTAATATTATTATTATTACTTTCATTATTATTATTAATGTAAATATTAAATATTAACAGTAGGATTATTATTGTAAACATATATATAATAAATAAAAAAGAAATTTGATATATATAAGTTGTTATATTATTATTATTAATATTACTATTATAACTAATAATATTAATATTACTATAGGTAGTGTTATTATTAGCATTATTATTAATAATATTATTATTATTATCATTGTTATTATAACTATTAAACTTAGTAAAATTATTAACTAGTAGTATCATTATTTCTATTATTATTATTAGTATTATTTTCTATAATTATCAGCATTTTTATTATTTCCAATAATATTAATAATGCTATTATTATTGTTAATATATTTATTTATATTTACTAATTATTAATAATAATATTTAATATAAATAAAATCTTGTACAAAATCAGCTTTCTGTTCTACATCACGATCTACTATTCTATTTCTTTGTTCTTGTCTCTAATCTTTACCAATATTAATCCAATTCAGTACGTACCAAGCAGATAAGGTCAAAAATCATTAACAATCAGGATCAAATTTTTATTTATTTATTTTTTTACTTTGTCTGATTGAAATTGAATACCACGTCCTTATAAATAATCAGTCAATTCGGTTATAGTTCAGACATCTCAATTCTTTTTCATTGTCATTAGCAATTATCAATTATAGTCAAAGTAATTTACTGAATTAAAAATCAAAAATAAGCTGAAACCATCGAATATCTCTGTTTCATATCCATTTTCTCAAAATCACGAAATTGTATCATTTTTATAAAAATAAAAATGCAGTTTTGTTTGGAATCGTATATGTAATATATCTTTAAAGTTTCAAATCCTAATTCTTCTTAACGAACCCCAATTTGTGAGTCAAAGTTTTGGAAATAAAAAGTCAAACTTGTTTCTTGGATCAAATTCGTGATGTCTGTTTCAATTAAGGTTAAATTGATGATTGATAAAGCTTTTAGGAGTAATTTGAAACACATTTTATGATATAACCTTTGTCTATAACGTTCCAAATATCAAAATCCTTTTTTTTTTAAACCGTGAAGTAGCAGCAGCAGTTTAGTTTTTTTTTTTTAATTTTTTTTCTTTTCTTTTTCCCTATTAATCTCAATTAATTGTTTATGTGTGGAATGTTAAATTCTAAAAGCGAATTGGTAAGTGTTATTACAATTAACATGAGTTGGATCGGTTTACATATGAAGAAGATGAAGAAGTTGGGAAAAATGACATACGGATTATAAAAATTGAAAGTGATAATAAATCTGAAAAAAGGAGTAGCTCAGTTGGTTAGATAGATTAGCGGGTGGGCAAGAGGTCGAGGGTTCGAGCCCGGGCTATAGCATTCTTTTTAAGAATTGTTCTTTTAAAGGTAGCCTTATTATTTCTTTTAATATTATTATTATTTTTGGCTGCTTATTATTGTTAATATTATTATATTTGTTATTATTATTATTATTTATGATTGTTGTTAGTTAGTATTATGAGTAATAAGATTTCTAGTAAAATTAATATTGTTATTATTTTTGTTACTACTAAAATTATTATTATCATTAAAAATGAAATTTTTATCACTAACATAAGTATTAAATTATCATTTATTATTGTTATTACAGTACAATTATGATTATTATTAATAAGTATTATACATTTATGAATTAAACTTGGAAATAATAGAAACTCTTATGATCTTGAATAAGATAGGTATTTAGATAAATATAAGATTTATATTGATTAGGATATAATTATGATCGTGCATATTGTACACGAAGTATATATACATACGTAAGTATAGGTATAAAACCATTAGGTTCTTAAGATATGAATAAGTATTATTATTATTATTATTATTAACAATATCGTTACTATTAGTAAACCATTATTATTAAAACTATAATTTTTTTTATAAATATTATGTATATAAGGTATACATATTACACATACCATAATTACACTAACATTTCATATAACTGTATATCAAACAAATATATATATTTTCTTATAAATACCTTCGTATAACAAATTACTAAATAATACTATATATATATATATATATATATATATATATATATATATATATATATATATATATATAAATATATGGACATATATATATATATATATATATATATATATATATATATATATATATATATATAAAATAAATATATATCACATATAATTTAAGATATAATAATCTTATATAAATACAAATATATATAAATAATATATATTAATAAATAAAAATTATGTGATTTCAGTTATATGTTTTAATATATATACAAATGATATAGGTTCGTGAATCCGAGGCCAACTCTGCGTTGTTCAAAATAGTCATATGTATTTTTACTACAAAATACATTAGGTGAGTTTCATTTGCCTTTTTACCCTTTATATTTTTGGGTTGATAATACATGCGCTGCTTTTATAACTGTTTTACGAAATAGACACAAGTACTTAAAACTACATTCTATGGTTGGATTATTAACTTGAATATGCCCCTTTTTATTAAGTCTGGTAATCTAAGAATTAGGGAACAGACACCCTAATTGACGCGAACTCTAAAGATAGATCTATCGGGCCCAACAAGCCCCATCCAAAGTACCGGATGCTTTAGTACTTCGAAATTTATATCATGTCCGATGGAGGATCCCGGAATGATGGGGATATTCTTATATGTATATTGTGAATGTCGGTTACCAGGTGTTCAATCCATATGAATGATATTTTTGTCTCTATGTATGGGACGTATGTTTATGAGAAAAGGAAATATGAAATCTTGTGGTCTATTAAAATTATGAAATGATTACTTATGTTAAACTAATGAACTCACCAACCTTTTGGTTGACACTTTAAAGCATGTTTATCCTCAGGTCGCTGTGTAATTGCTCATTTTAAAGATATTATTTGGAGTCATTCATGACATATTTCAAAAGACGTTGCATTCGAGTCGTTGAGATCATCAAGATTATTATTAAGTCAATTATAGTTAGATATATTATGAAATGGTATGCATGCCGTCAAATTTCGATGTAATGAAAGATTGTCTTTTCAAAAGCGAATGCAATGTTTGTAAAATGTATCATATAGAGGTCAAGTTACCTCGCGATGTAATCAACTGTTGTGAATCATTTATAATCGATATGGACTTCGTCCGGATGGATTAGGACGGGTCCTTTCAGTTGGTATCAAAGCGGTGGTCTTAGCGAACCATGTCTGCATTAGTGTGTCTAACTGATAAGTCGGTATGAGGCATTAGTGAGTCTGGACTTCGACCGTGTCTGCATGTCATAAGTTTTGCTTATCATTTCTAGTCGGAAGTCATTTGTTTATCATCCTTAGTAAATTACC
Source organism: Rutidosis leptorrhynchoides (assembly GCF_046630445.1). Taxonomy (NCBI): domain Eukaryota; kingdom Viridiplantae; phylum Streptophyta; class Magnoliopsida; order Asterales; family Asteraceae; genus Rutidosis; species Rutidosis leptorrhynchoides. The sequence goes on from NC_092336.1 coordinate 343,097,436, forward strand.
TGCTCATTATTCTTAGTCTAGACACATCATACTGCAATGATTGCATGAATAGTGTATAGACAAAAAAAAAATCATATCTTGGCGTATCTGCTAAATCATATCTTAGCGTATCTGTTGCTGTAGACTTTATCTAACACGTTTCCTTAATTTTCTTCGTAACATACGGGATCTTCTGTACTGTGTATAGATATTCTATGTAATTAGAATATCATTCGATATCCGAAAATTATTTCATATCGAAAAAAATCCTTTATTCAATCGTACGCAATAGAACTCACCATTAGTTTAAGTCCCTCGGATTCCGACATGGAGTCCTACTCCAGCTCTGAAGGTAGCGTCACTAGAATGAATCAATCAATTATCCATCCCCAATTCATCTGATGAGTTCGTAGTCGACTCAATCAATGGAGACGAGAAGAAGACGACCTTTTTCACCAATCAAATTCACCTCTTGAAGAAAAACCTGAAGCACCTATCGGCGAACCAATTTGAAACACCATTTTCACTCTAATTTCCCGAATATCTCGCCACGAACATATCATATCTCATATTCTAAACTTTATTCATTCGCTGTTCCAAACGCCAATCATCCCGGAGTAATCAAAGAAGTCAACGAGCTTCGTGCCTGAGTTGTAGCCTTGAAAATTATGGTGCAAAATGTACCAGCTTCAACAACATCATCAACATCAACGGTATCACCAACAACAACATCCGCATTCCAAGACTCAATTTCACAATCTGCCCTACGAACACCAACATCATACGCACCATAGATAACAAGGAGTACCAACAGTAATGAACGATGAAGTATTGATCCATAACTTCATTAACATTCTGTGAAGAATATGTGGATCCTAATAGTTTTAGAGATTACTTATTCTAGCTTAAATCGAAAATCAAATGAGTTTAATATTATATTGACTCATTAAATCCATAATTATATCTGAAGAAAATATATATGTATATATACTTTCATAAGGATTGTGATTAAAAATTCTCTTGTACAAACTGTTAATGGTGAAAATATTTTAACGGGTAGGTAATACCCGAGGAATATTTAGATCTCACGTTAATAAGTTACACTGTACATTCTTCAATCCAGATTCAGCAGTTATTAACAACACTGCTCAAATTCACACGTATACGTATCCGTTCACCAAAGAACAATTATTTTCATCCAAGTTCAATTTCATATTTGAATTTTTACCTATCAGAATTCAACAAGTGGCATAATGAAGAAAAACATTGGATAAAATAAAAATTGCTAGAAACAAACGAATTAACTAATCGAAATTTTGGTAAGAATTCACGCTAACTGCTCCTAGCTAACTGATAACATTTTATTTATCGCAATTTAATTATTGCAATTTACATTCTCGCAATTTTATTTATTGTCATTTAATTTCTGTTATTTACTTTACGCACTTTATTTATCGTTACTTAATTCCTGTTATTTATTTTACGCACTTTAAATGTCGGGACACGTATACAAGGTTTTGACATATCATATCGACGCATCTATATATATTATTTGGAATTACCATAGACACTCTATATGCAGTAATGATCGAGTTCTCTATACAGGGTTGAGGTTGATTCTACAATAATATATATACTTTGAGTTGTGATCGAGTCTGAGACGAATACGGGTCACGATACGTATTAATTAATTCGAATATTATATATTAAACTATATATGAATTATTGAATTGCTAACTGTGGACTATCAACTGCGGACTACCAACATTGGACAATTAAAATGAATTAAAATATTGACTATAGCATATGAAACTAAACAATTCTTCAAGTTTGCCACTTGATTTCATCTCAAACCTCATTTGTATCTTGACGATTAAGATCCACGTTCAAACCTTTCATGATTCTTGAAAACATCTCAAACGAGAGGAGGAACCAACCGCACTTCATCTATGGGAGAAAAGATTGATGCATTTAGTTATGCATCTGAAAAACTCTCGGAAACTGAGTAAACGTTTAACACGTAGCTGTGCTAATTACTTTAGTGTTATTATTACCCAAAATAACTTGGTAATTCCTTTCAAAGTAGCAAATTTTGCCACAGCTCCAGCAAATCAACTTCGACTTTTCGTTCGAAACAACCTTATTATCACCTTGATTTATATGTATGCTCTTTTATTGTTACCGGGGAACCTTTTATATTCCACCATATTACCGTCAGCGTTTAATCATCTAAAAACACAATTCTCTTGAAATCACCTCGGATTGATAACCAATGATTCGGATATGGTAGCAGTAAATGTAGAGAAATCGGCAATCAGTACTTTGAAAACTCACAGCATATCTACATCAACAGTTATATGTATAACATTTATCTTCTAAAATAATGACCTTCCATTCTGAAATTTTGAAAAGCACCCAGTCTACAAATCAATACTCTAAATATTGAAAAAGCTGAATGAAGCAGCAGAAACTGTAGAAAAGCGTAAATAATCTTAACAGCCAGAAGTTTGATAATAAAGAATAGTTTGTTGGAAAAGCTCAGAAAAGTTGAAACTGGAAAACAGATTGAGCTAACCATGAAGGAGACCAAGGACAAATACAAGGACCAAACCCTATATTCAAAGAATCCAGGTAATTCTGGATCCGATGAAACCTTCAACAAATATCTTGCTCTGTACTCATGTTAAAATCTTACGGAAAAATCTTCCTCATCAACCATCGAACTTAGAAATTCCAAAATATCATCATCAATATCTTCGATATTTCTGAGGATATTTTCATAAATATCCTCGTTCGAAATTATATACCTCGTCGTGTTTCCTGTGTATCATTATGATTGGAAACATTCAATAGAAAAATTTAGTATCGAAAAGCGGATTATGCGAAACTATGAAGGAAGCCGTGGACAAATCACAAAGAATAAGTTTGACTTCAAAGAATCCAAATGATTCTGTTTCTAATGAAATCTTTAGCGAATACCTTGCTTCCGAATCTAAACCCTTACGGATAAATCTTCTTCATCATCCTTCGATATTAGAAATTCCAAGGTATCATCATATCTTTCATTATAAATATCCTCCATATTTATGAAGATATTTTCATAATTATTATTATCTGAAATCATTAATCTCGGTGCTATCAGTGTTACATCATATAGAAACTGTTAGTTTCTATATTTTGTAAATTTTCGAGCTTAAAAATATGAATGTTATTGAAGTAATGTTGAGAACTGATGCATGAGTTAGTATAATATAATGACACTTGATCAACGTGATTATATTACAGTAAGTCATGCTGAGTTTCTGATGAGACGTGATGATTCACAGATCCTAACGTCATCATGTGCCATGTTACATAACTCTTTCATTCTACTTAACTCCTGAACAAATCAAGAAAATGTATTCCTTATGGTTCTATCTTCCGTGATGTTGATAAATTTGAAAATCAAATCGTGTTATCACGTTCCTTCCTGCTTAGAATATTATAATCATTCGAAACTCGATATCTACAAATTCTGGACCATTATTCGCTTGACTTGAAGTCGGGAAGAGAAAATAAAAGCATAGAGCTTTGAAATATAAGAGAGAATATAAAGCCCGATAACAACATATAAATTACAAACCGTGTATATCAATGTGTATCACAACATAAAGACACGGGAGAATTAAAAACATTATAATCCCCAGGGCGAAGTAGAAGAAAGCAGATTCCTCTGGTTGGAAGTTGGAAAAGGAGAATGATTATTGCGATAGTAAGGATGAGGACAAGGATCAGAACTGGATTAAGCATTTTCACAATCTTTTGGATATATGAACTAAGAAAGGAAGTATAGGAATGGTAAGAATAATGGAACGAAAGAGTTTAATTTATAATGGAAATATCAGACAGAGTAATCGAGGCAGATCACTGTATTTAATTATAGAGATCTTAATTTCCTTATTCGCCGAAGAATCAAATCTCTTAGATTTCGAAGATCTTCTTTAAATCCCTTAAATTCCAAAATTCAACCAAGGCAACGTCATAAGTTAAAACGAAACTTCATTTATTCATTTCACTCTTTTGTGATAGCTTCATTCGTACTCTTTGAATAATCGAATTATTTTTATCCATATTACTCAATGATGATAAAACTCTATTTATCAACTCATATTTGTCATGAAAACATTTTTATTGTTAGCCATGATCACCTCACTCAAATTTCGGGACGAAATTTCTTTAACGGGTAGGTACTATGATGACCCGGGAATTTCCGACCAAATTTAAACTTAATCTTATATGATTTCGACACAATAAACAAAGTCTATTAAACTGAGTCTAATAATGTTTGAACTATTTCCATGAATGCATTTGACTTTGACTATTCCCGACTATTCACGAACCATTATGAGTAATTGAATATGTAAACCATACATAGATATAAATATAAATATAAGTATATATAATGTTTTGAAATTAATAAAGTATACTTAATCATTTAGAATTAAAAATGTAAAAATAATAAATAGAATAGATAAGTTACTATTATACATATATAAATATATATATATTATTAAGAATTTATATATATGATTTTTACGTATAAATAAAAATATTGTATCATATATATAAAATGTATAAATAATAAATATTTAATAAAAGTTATTACATGTGATTAATATTACATCAATAATAAGTTGAATATAATTGTTACACTAATATTTGTATCATTAAATTATCATCTTTACTAATATTATTATTATTACTTTCATTATTATTATTAATGTAAATATTAAATATTAACAGTAGGATTATTATTGTAAACATATATATAATAAATAAATAAGAAATTTGATATATATAAGTTGTTATATTATTATTATTAATATTACTATTATAACTAATAATATTAATATTACTATAGGTAGTGTTATTATTAGCATTATTAATAATATTATTATTATTATCATTGTTATTATAACTATTAAACTTAGTAAAATTATTAACTAGTAGTATCATTATTTCTATTATTATTATTAGTATTATTTTCTATAATTATCAGCATTTTTATTATTTCCAATAATATTAATAATGTTATTATTATTATTAATATATTTATTTATATTTATTAATTATTAATAATAATATTTAATATAAATAAAATCTTGTACAAAATCAGCTTTCTGTTCTACATCACGATCTACTATTCTATTTCTTTGTTCTTGTCTCTAATCTTTACCAATATTAATCCAATTCAGAACGTACCAAGCAGATAAGGTCAAAAATCATTAACGATCAGGATCAAATTTTTATTTGTTTTATTTATTTATTTTTTTACTTTGGCTGATTGAAATAGAATACCACGTCCTTATAAATAATCAGTCAATTCGGTTATAGTTCAGACATCTCAATTCTTTTTCATTGTCATTAGCAATTATCAATTATAGTCAAAGTAATTTACTGAATTAAAAATCAAAAATAAGCTGAAACCATCGAATATCTCTGTTTCATATCCATTTTCTCAAAATCACGAAATTGTATCATTTTTATAAAAATAAAAATGCAGTTTTGTTTGGAATCGTATATGTAATATATCTGTAAAGTTTCAAATCCTAATTCTTCTTAACGAACCCCAATTTATGAGTCAAAGTTTTGGAAATAAAAAGTCAAACTTGTTTCTTGGATCAAATTCGTGATGTCTGTTTCAATTAAGGTTAAACTGATGATTGATAAAGCTTTTAGGAGTAATTTGAAACACATTTTATGATAAAACGTTTGTCTATAACGTTCCAAATATCAAAATCCTTTTTTTTTAAACCGTGAAGTAGCAGCAGCAGTTTAGTTTTTTTTTTATTTTTTTTCTTTTCTTTTTCCCTATTAATCTCAATTAATTGTTTATGTGTGGAATATTAAATTCTAAAAGCGAATTGGTAAGTGTTATTACAATTAACATGAGTTGGATCGGTTTACATATGAAGAAGATGAAGAAGTTGGGAAAAACGAAATACGGTTTTTAAAAATTGAAAGTGATAATAAATCAGAAAAAAGGAGTAGCTCAGTTGGTTAGATGGATTAGCGGGTGGGCAAGAGGTCGAGGGTTCGAGCCCGGGCTATAGCATTCTTTTTAAGAATTGTTCTTTTAAAGCAGCCTTATTATTTCTTTTAATATTATTATTATTTTTGGCTACTTATTATTGTTAATATTATTATATTTGTTATTATTATTATTATTTATGATTGTTGTTAGTTAGTATTATGAGTAATAAGATTTCTAGTAAAATTAATATTGTTATTATTTTTGTTACTACTAAAATTATTATTATCATTAAAAATGAAATTTTTATCACTAACATAAGTATTAAATTATCATTTATTATTGTTATTACAGTACAATTATGATTATTATTAATAAGTATTATACATTTATGAATTAAACTTGGAAATAATGGAAACTCTTATGATCTTGAATAAGATAGGTATTTAGATAAATATAAGATTTATATTGATTAGGATATAATTATGATCGTGCATATTGTAAACGAAGTATATATACATACGTAAGTATAGGTATAAAACCATTAGGTTCTTAAGATATGAATAAGTATTATTATTATTATTATTAACAATATCGTTACTATTAGTAAACCATTATTATTAAAACTATAATTTTTTTTATAAATATTATGTATATAAGGTATACATATTACACATACCATAATTACACTAACATTTCATATAACTGTATATCAAACAAATATATATATTTTCTTATAAATACCTTCGTATAACAAATTACTAAATAATACTATATATATATATATATATAAAAATATATGGACATATATATATATATATATATATATATATATATATATATATATATATATATATATATATATATATATATATATACAAAGTAAATATATATCACATATAATTTAAGATATAATAATCTTATATAAATACAAATATATATAAATAATATATATTAATAAATATAAATTATGTGATTTCCGTTATATGTTTTAATATATATACAAATGATATAGGTTTGTGAATCCGAGGCCAACTCTGCGTTGTTCAAAATAGTCATATGTATTTTTACTACAAAATACATTAGGTGAGTTTCATTTGCCTTTTTACCCTTTATATTTTTGGGCTGAGAATACATGCACTGCTTTTATAACTGTTTTACGAAATAGACACAAGTACTTAAAACTACATTCTATGGTTGGATTATTAACATGAATATGCCCCTTTTTATTGTGACAACCCGGAAATTTCCAACCAAATTTAAACTTTAATCTTTATATGTTTCCGACACAATAAGCAATATTTGTTAAGTTAAATTTCAAGAATTTTAAACTATGTTCATACATTCATTCAACCTCGACCAAGTTCCAACGATTCACGAACCATTAAACGAATATGATTATATATGTATATGTGTATATATATTATAACTTGAAACGTAAACGAAATATTAGATTAAATACTTTATATGATTGTATCTGTTTCAAAATGTTTATCAATGGAATTAGAAGATAAGATCAACTGATTGAATTATCAGATATATTAAATTATGATTACAAGTCTCTGTTGAAAGGCCCACGTTGATTTGAGAAATCTTTCCATTTTAACAATATTCGGAAAATGGTAAAGTAATTTATAAATAAGAACAAATTGTCAATCATTGAGAACTAGACAAAGGATAGTGGAAGATTGAATCTCATAAAGACTCGATTGATCTATTTAGTTTCAAACGTACAAAAATGTTTTCAGTTTAAAAAGAACTTTATTATTAAAACGTATATAACTTTTATAAATATCTAGAACCACTTTTGACAACTCATTACTTAACTAGTATGATAAAGATAACGATATTTATATTTTATTTTATTAAATATATATAACGATTTAAATTAATATTATATATATTTATACGCGTATAATACGTACATAGTTTTATACTTTTACTATACTTAAACTTTACCTTTACTTTATTTTTACTTTACTTTAACTTTAATAATTCATACTTTAATAATTTATACTTTAATAATTCACTTTAATAATTCATACTTTAATAATTCACTTTAATAATTCATACTTTAATAATTCACTTTAATAATTCATACTTTAATAATTCATTTTAATAATTCAAAAATCTATTATAAATAGAATTCAATAGGTTTCATTATTTCATAGAAACTTGAAAATATTTTTCTCTAAACTCTCTCAATCGATTTACATATATATATTTACTCCGTATTATTTCAAGATATTATTAGTATAAATAAAATATTACGACGGAGTGTTGTCCGAGTGATTTCGAAATTGTTTTTCGAGTAGGATAGGATTAAGGAAATTATGGGTTATAGATATGGAGGTGATTGAGTATGGTTCATGGGTATGCTCGTGAGGTCAATATAGTGTTTATCATTTCCGTTGCATCTACGTACCTTTCCTGCAATATTGAATCTCAATATTGATACGTGAGTACTCATAATTTAACTTTTACATACTAATAGTGTATCCCTGACTAGTGCTCGAGTATTTAGGATTATGCATGCTTGTACTTTTGATATTGCCCTTAGACAGGTTAGGTTGAATCTTGAATTAGTTACACTTGCGGTTGAGATAAGGTATAAGATATGCATGTCCTTGGAAATCTAGCGAAAAATTAAGAACTTTTCCTTTAGATATCGAATGGTTTCGATGAACGGATTAGAAGTTATAATCAATTGAATTTTCGATATTTTTATTAAAAATGATTATTATTATCGTCATTTTTATCGTCGTTCTAGTTTTATCTTATTATTATCATTATTATTATCTTTATCAATAAAAGGGATTTATCATTAAAAATTGTTTTTTTTATTACTATCGTTATTATCGTTAAAGTTATAATTAGTATTATTATTATTATTATCCAATTATCATTATTATTAGTATTAATATTATTATTATCATTATTAATATATATATATATCATTATTTAAAAATGGTTATTGTTATTGTTATTATTATTATTACTATATTATCATTAAGATAATTATTAGTATTATCGTTAATAATATTATAGTAACTATCATTATTAATATTAGTGTAATTAAAACAAATAATTGTAACACCTAAATATTTTGATTACTATTATTATCATTATTATGAACACGATATAAAAGACGATTAAAAGCTATTAAACGAAACGATTAGGAAATAATGAGTAAGAGTATCATGATGAAATTAAAATATTATAAGATATTAATTTAGATAAAATTATCGTTCTTATTATTTTTATCATTACTATTATTATTAAAAGTATCGTTAGTATTAAAACTATCATTTTAACAAAAATTATCATTTTAATAGAAATGTCATTGTTACTATAAAATATCATTATTATTATTATTTTAAATAGAATTATTATTTTAAAGATAATATTAAAAATTATCGTAAATATTAAAGTTATCATAATTAGAATTATCGTTTTATCATAATGTCATCTTAGTAATTATAAATATTGATATTTTTATAATAATAATTATTATTACAAAATAATACAACTTTTACTTACTCTCATTATAGATATTATTTTATAAAATAAATATGTGATACAAACATATTTTACTACGTGTAATAACTTACTTTAATAATGCCTATCATATTATCTTTATGATATTAAATGAACCCTATAAATTTTATTACTTAATATATATAAAAGTATATTTGATTATATAAATTTAATATAAAATTTTATTTATTAATAAATAAATTATATTATTTAATCTAATAAATCTTTTTAAAATATTTAAAAATATAAAACGACGATATTTAAACTATATATTAATCATGTATAGATTTTTAGAAATTATTTTGAGTCAAATTTACTTTTGTTGACTTTTGCATATTAGTCTCGAGCATTAGGATTGTGGTACACTATGACTTGACCTAATTTGTTAGACAAATATTGACCAACATATAAATATATATAATTAATTTAGGTTCGTGAATCCGAGGCCAACCTTGCACTTGTTCAATGACGTTATATGTATTTTTACTACGAAATACAGTATGGTGAGTTTCATTTGCCTTTTTACCCTTTATATTTTTGGGCTGAGAATACATGCGCAACTTTTATAAATGTTTTACGAAATAGACACAAGTACGTGAAACTACATTCTATGGTTGAATTATTGAAATCGAATATGCCCCTTTTTATTAAGTCTGGTAATCTAAGAATTAGGGAACAGACACCCTAATTGACGCGAATCCTAAAGATAGATCTATTGGACCTAACAAACCCCATCCAAAGTACCGGATGCTTTAGTACTTCGAAATTTATATCATGTCCGAAGGAGGATCCCGGAATGATAGGGGATATTCTTATATGTATCTAGTTAATGTCGGTTACCAGGTGTTCACCATATGAATGATTATTTTTGTCTCTATGCATGGGACGTATATTTATGAGAACTGAAAATGAAATTCTTGTGGTCTATTAAAATGATGGAAATAAATGATTATGATAAACTAATGAACTCACCAACCTTTTGGTTAACACTTTAAAGCATGTTTATTCTCAGGTGTTAAAGAAATCTTCCGCTGTGCATTTGCTCATTTTAAAGATATTACTTGGAGTCTTTCATAGCATATTTTGAAGAACGTTGCATTCGAGTCATTGAGTTCATCAAAGATTATTATTAAATCAATTTATAGTTGGATAGTGGATATTATGAAATGGTATGCATGCCTGTCAATTTTCGATGTAAAGAAAGTTTGTCTTTTAAAAACGAATGCAATGTTTGTAAAATGTATCATATAGAGGTCAAATACCTCGCAATGTAATCAACTATTGTGAATCGTTTATAATGTATATGAACGGGTCCTTTCAGTTGGTATCAGAGTGGTGGTCTTAGCGAACCAGGTCTGCATTAGTGTGTCTAACTGATAAGTCGATAGGATGCATTAGTGAGTCTGGACTTCGACCGTATCTGCATGTCAAAAGTTTTGCTTATCATTTTGTGTCGAAAATTAACTACTTATCATCCTCAGAAAATTACCTGCTTATCATTTTTAGTCTAAGACACGTCTTGCTGTATTGATTGCATGAATAGTGTATAGACAAAAATTCATATCTTAGCATATCTGCTAAATCATATCTTATCGTATCTGTTACTTTAAACTTTGCCTGACATATCTCGCAAAGTTCTCCGTAATCTACGAAATCTTTTGATCTATATATATATATATATATATATATATATATATATATATATATATATATATATATATATATATATATATATATATATATATATATATATATATATATATATATATTCTATGTAATTAGAATACCATCCGTTAGCCAAAATCATTTCATATCGGAAAAAAAAAATCCTTTATCCAATCGTACGAAATGGAATTCATCATCAGTTCAAGTCACTCAGATTCCGAAATGGAATCCCATTCAAGCTCCGAAAGCAGTGTAACCGGAATAGATCAACCAATCAGTCATCACCTATTCTGGATGAATTGGGGATGGGTTCGTAGCCTCCTCAATCATTGGAGACAAGAAGAAGGTGATCCCTTCCATCCACCACATTGCCCTCTTGATGAAGAACCTGAAGCACTTACCGGCGAACCTGTCCAAAACACCATTTTCTCGCTCATTTCTAGAGTATCTCGTCACGATTATATATTACATCAAATTTTAGATTTTATTTATCCGCTCGTCCGAACCGACAATCACCCCGGTGTAATAGAAGAAGTCAACGAGCTTCGCGCTCGGGTAGTGGCTTTGGAGAATATGGTGCAGAGATTACAAACACCAGCAACAGCATCAGCAGCATAACCAGTACCACCATCATCAACACCAACAGTACCATTACCACCTCCAACTACAACCGCGTCATAAACCTCAACTTCACAATCTGTCCCACGAGCATCAACGTCATACGCACCATAGATACCAAGGAGTACCAACAACAATAACTGACGAAGTATTAATTCATAACTTCATTGGAGAAACATTCCGCGGCTATTATGTAATCTCTAAAGTCTTAGAGATTATCTAATCTAGCCCTAACCATAAGTCAGTTAAGCGAACCAAAATGATGGAAGGAAGAGTAGAAACCCTGACAAAAATGGTGTGTGATTAACAAGCTAAACTTGCTTTAACAACAACATCAATAGTACCATCAGCGTTACCAGCATCGTCAGTACAGTCAACATCCGAATCAACAACACCGATAACATCACAAACTCCGTCAGTTCAAGAATCACTGTGGACATCATTACGAATCAATAACGTTTATATTGTATCAACGAGTTATGAACAATTAACTCATTTCCTCTGAAGAAATTATATGTATATTATATATATATATATATATATATATATATATATATATATATATATATATATATATATATATATATATATATATATATATATATATATATATATATATATATATATATATATTGAAATAAATCTTTCAGTGCTAAGCTATTGTGTGTGAATCTTAACTGCTCGGTTAATTCATATTACAAATATGCAATAATGTACGTCCTTCGGCCGCAACTTAACCAGCGTTAACTATAATCTCTGTCGTAATTCAACAAATTCCAATTCATAATAAATCAAGTATATATTTGATTTTACACTTTCATCATCAATGTACCCGAAACTTTTCAGATAACATCATTCGTACTTTGCGAAATTCACAAGAATTCCACGAACCGAACACCATACATCAACAAATAACGAAGTATTGATTCATAATTTTAATGTCATTAAAGAAATACTGCGTAAAAGTTATGTACTTTTTAAAGCCTTTAGGAATTATTCAATTCTAGTTTCAACCGTAAATTAAATGAGTTTAATTTAACATTAACTCATTAAATCTATGTTACATCTGAAGAAAATATACATATATATATTTTCATAAAGACTATAATAAAATTCTTTTGTACAAAATATTAATTGTGAAATTTTTTTTTAACGGGTAGGTAATACCCGAGAGATATATAAATTCACAATTAATATGTTACATTCTTCGAATCTGATTCAGCAAATCATCCATTATACTCCCTACTTTCACAACAATATACATTCTTTTATAGAAATCAAAATAACCATACTCATTCAAAATTTAATTACATATTCTGATTTTGAAATCTCAAAATTTAACTTGAGATATGACCAAAATCGTCACTCTTAGATCCTTACATCTTTCACAAGCTATATTTTGACTTCAAAACTGTGTTAGAACATCAAATGTATGTTAACGATTACAATCTGTGTTCAAACCCTTCGAAAATTTCTGAAGACACTTCGAATGATGAGCAATCGAGATGATGATCCAACCACATGTTACCCACAGTTATGTACCCGAAAAACTCTTGAAACCAAAGTAAAAGTTTAAACAACGTATCCGCGTCAGATTCTTTGGCATTTATTAGCAAAAATAACTTTGCGACTCCTATTCAAAGTAGCCAGTTTTGTCACAGCTCCAGCAAGTCAACTTCGACTTTTCAGTCAGACTAACCTTATTATAACCTTGAGATATACACCATCGTTACCAGGGAACCTTTTACATTCTACCATATTATTAGCAGATGTACCAACAACTTCATTACCCTTTGACTTTAGCCTCTCCAAAAAGTCATCATAATTATTCATTGAAACCCCATCATTTACTCATTCGCATCTTGTAATGAGAATTGCCATACGAATCATTGGGAATTAGCAATTAGTATTTTGAAATCTTGCAGCATGTCTGCGCCAACAGTTATATGTGTATATATAACGTCTATCTTCTGGACTTAATTTGAATGTGAAGTTTCTGAAAAACACTCCGAACTACGAATTGGTTCTCCGAAAATGGGAAAAATGCTGATGAAGCAGCAAAAACTATAAACGACTTTAAATGGTAAAAGTTGGATGATAATGATGAAGTGTGCTGGCAAAGCGCAGAAAAAGAGAAGTTTTGGAACTGGAAAACGGATTGAGCAAAGTAGGAAGGAGGCTGTGGACAAATTACAAAGACTGAACCTGACTTTAAAGGATCCAAATGATTCAGTACCTGCTGAAGTCATTAACGAATACCTTGCTCCTGACTCTAAACCCCTGCGGACAATATTCTTCATCATCCTCTGATATTAGAAATTCTAAAATATCATCATATCTTTCATTATAAATATCCTCCATATTTCTGAAGATATTTTCTTAATTTTTCTTATTTGAAATCATTTACCTCTTCGCGCTATCTGTATTACATCATAAAAGAAACTATTTTAGTTTCTAAATTCTGAAAGATTCAAGTTTAAAATAGGAATATTTTGAAGTAGTGTTGAGAACTGAAGCATGAATTAGTATAATATAATGACACTTGATCAATGTGATTATATTACAGTAAGTCATGCTGAGTTTCTAAATGGAACGTGATGATTCAAAGATCATAACATCATCATGTGCCATGTTATACGACTCTTGTATTCTATTTAACCTCTAAAATATCAAGAAAATATTTCTTGATGATTCGGCCTTTTCCAAGGTATTCTAGTAATTTGACAAGTCAAGATCGTGCCATCACAATTTCCTTCCTAGAATATTAACAATGTTCATTCCGAAATTCATATCTGTGAATTCTGGACCATTACAAGCGGTGCTTAATCGCAAGAAGAAGAAACGAAAGGACAAAACTCCGAAATAGAAATTGGGGTATAAATTGTAGCAAATAAAAGAGAGCATTAACTGTGAATGATAATGATTATAGAAGACAGAAGCAGAGACTTTGAAATATAAGGGAACATATAAAGCTCAATGACAAACCAGAAATTATAAACCATATATCGATGCATATAGCAATATAAAGACACGGGAGAACTAGAAACACTATAAACCCAAGAGTATAGTAGAAGTAAATAGATTCTTCCGGCGGTAGATGAAAAAGAAGAATGACCGATATGAAAGTTAGAAGTATATCGAGAATCAGAGCTGGATGGAGCATATTGATGAATACTTTAAAATATGAGTTGAGGGGGAAAGAATAGAAGGTGATGAAACATGACTAGGAACTTAGAAATCAACAGATTTAACTCACACAATGGCAGAATAAGTGAATCAAACCCTCTAGTGAATAGGTTAAGTTTTTTTTTTGATTAATTTAGTCAAACCACAACTAAATCAAGTGTGATTAGATCAACACGTAGAGCTATTATTCACCACATGGGTGATTTGGACTGAGAGAGAATCGGAGGAGCTCACTAGATCTGAGTGTGTGTAACAAATAAGAGGCTTAACCTAAAATGAAGAACATAAGACTTTATATACCCCTGCTGTTGACTCACCCATACGATTCATTCATCACACGTACGAGTTGGCTTCATCAGCTGTACGGGTGATCACTCAATCGTGTCTTCTCATTTAGGTTGTAATTGTGACTTAGCTCAGCATCAACCGTGCGTATGAGCCAGTACTAAAGCATCCGGTACTTTGGATGGGGTTTGTTAGGCCCAATAGATCTATCTTTAGGATTCGCGTCAATTAGGGTGTCTGTTCCCTAATTCTTAGATTACCAGACTTAATAAAAAGGGGCATATTCGATTTCGATAATTCAACCATAGAATGTAATTTCACGTACTTGTGTCTATTTTGTAAATCATTTATAAAACCTGCATGTATTCTCATCCCAAAAATATTAGATTTTAAAAGTGGGACTGTAACTCACTTTCACAGATTTTTACTTCGCCGGGAAGTAAGACTTGGCCACTGGTTGATTCACGAACCTATAACAATATATACATATATATCAAAGTATGTTCAAGATACATTTACAATACTTTTAATATATTTTGATATTTTAAGTTTATTAAGTCAGCTGTCCTCGTTAGTAACCTACAACTAGTTGTCCACAGTTAGATGTACAGAAATAAATCGATAAATATTATCTTAAATCAATCCACGACCCAGTGTATACGTATCTCAGTATTGATCACAACTCAAACTATATATAATTTGGAATCAACCTCAACCCTGTATAGCTAACTCCAACATTCACATATAGAGTGTCTATGGTTGTTCCGAAATATATATAGATGTGTCGACATGATAGGTCGAAACATTGTATACGTGTCTATGGTATCTCAAGATTACATAATATACAATACAAGTTGATTAAGTTATGGTTGGAATAGATTTGTTACCAATTTTCACGTAGCTAAAATGAGAAAAATTATCCAATCTTGTTTTACCCATAACTTCTTCATTTTTAATCCGTTTTGAGTGAATCAAATTGCTATGGTTTCATATTGAACTCTATTTTATGAATCTAAACAGAAAAAGTATAGGTTTATAGTCGGAAAAATAAGTTACAAGTCGTTTTTGTAAAGGTAGTCATTTCAGTCGAAAGAACGACGTCTAGATGACCATTTTAGAAAACATACTTCCACTTTGAGTTTAACCATAATTTTTGGATATAGTTTCATGTTCATAATAAAAATCATTTTCTCAGAATAACAACTTTTAAATCAAAGTTTATCATAGTTTTTAATTAACTAACCCAAAACAGCCCGCGGTGTTACTACAACGGCGTAAATCCGGTTTTACGGTGTTTTTCGTGTTTCCAGGTTTTAAATCATTAAGTTAGCATATCATATAGATATAGAACATGTGTTTAGTTGATTTTAAAAGTCAAGTTAGAAGGATTAACTTTTGTTTGCGAACAAGTTTAGAATTAACTAAACTATGTTCTAGTGATTACAAGTTTAAACCTTCGAATAAGATAGCTTTATATGTATGAATCGAATGATGTTATGAACATCATTACTACCTTAAGTTCCTTGGATAAACCTATTGGAAAAGAGAAAAATGGATCTAGCTTCAACGGATCCTTGGATGGCTCGAAGTTCTTGAAGCAGAATCATGACACGAAAACAAGTTCAAGTAAGATCATCACTTGAAATAAGATTGTTATAGTTATAGAAATTGAAACAAAGTTTGAATATGATTATTACCTTGTATTAGAATGATAACCTACTGTAAGAAATAAAGATTTCTTGAGGTTGGATGATCACCTTACAAGATTGGAAGTGAGCTAGCAAACTTGAAAGTATTCTTGATTTTATGTAACTAGAACTTGTAAAATATATGAAGAACACTTAGAACTTGAAGATAGAACTTGAGAGAGATCAATTAGATGAATAAAATTGAAGAATGAAAGTGTTTGTAGGTGTTTTTGGTCGTTGGTGTATGGATTAGATATAAAGGATATGTAATTTTGTTTTCATGTAAATAAGTCATGAATGATTACTCATATTTTTGTAATTTTATGAGATATTTCATGCTAGTTGCCAAATGATGGTTCCCACATGTGTTAGGTGACTCACATGGGCTGCTAAGAGCTGATAATTGGAGTGTATATACCAATAGTACATACATCTAAAAGCTGTGTATTGTACGAGTACGAATACGGGTGCATACGAGTAGAATTGTTGATGAAACTGAACGAGGATGTAATTGTAAGCATTTTTGTTAAGTAGAAGTATTTTGATAAGTGTATTGAAGTCTTTCAAAAGTGTATAAATACATATTAAAACACTACATGTATATACATTTTAACTGAGTCGTTAAGTCATCGTTAGTCGTTACAT
Source organism: Rutidosis leptorrhynchoides (assembly GCF_046630445.1). Taxonomy (NCBI): domain Eukaryota; kingdom Viridiplantae; phylum Streptophyta; class Magnoliopsida; order Asterales; family Asteraceae; genus Rutidosis; species Rutidosis leptorrhynchoides. The sequence continues at coordinate 343,115,049 of NC_092336.1, forward strand.
GTAAGTGTTGTTTTGAAACCTTTAGGTTAACGATCTTGTTAAATGCTGTTAACCCAATGTTTATAATATCAAATGAGATTTTAAATTATTATATTATAATACTATTATCATGTAAGAATATCTCTTAATATGATATATATACATTAAATGTCTTTACAACGATAATCGTTACATATATGTCTCGTTTAAAAATCATTAAGTTAGTAGTCTTGTTTTTACATATGTAGTTCATTGTTAATATACTTAATGATATGTTTACTTATCATAGTATCATGTTAACTATATATATATCCATATATATGTCATCATATAGTTTTTACAAGTTTTAACGTTCGTGAATCACCGGTCAACTTGGGTGGTCAATTGTCTATATGAAACATATTTCAATTAATCAAGTCTTAACAAGTTTGATTGCTTAACATGTTGGAAACATTTAATCATGTAAATATCAATCTCAATTAATATATATAAACATGGAAAAGTTCGGGTCACTATAGTACCTACCCGTTAAATAAATTTCGTCCCGAAATTTTAAGCTGTTGAAGGTGTTGACGAATCTTCTGGAAATAGATGCGGGTATTTCTTCTTCTTCTGATCTTCACGCTCCCAGGTGAACTCGGGTCCTCTACGAGCATTCCATCGAACCTTAACAATTGGTATCTTGTTTTGCTTAAGTCTTTTAACCTCACGATCCATTATTTCGACGGGTTCTTCGATGAATTGAAGTTTTTCGTTGATTTGGATTTCATCTAACGGAATAGTGAGATCTTCTTTAGCAAAACATTTCTTCAAATTCGAGACGTGGAAAGTGTTATGTACAGCCACGAGTTGTTGAGGTAACTCAAGTCGGTAAGTGTAATGACCCGCACTTTTTCGATCGTTCTATACTTATAAGATTAATATTTACATAAATTAAACCTTACCAACATGATAAGCAATCCAAATTGTTGAGATTTATGTTTTTGAAAAGAGTTTTACACAACGTTTGACCGTCTAGTTTGACCGATGATATCACGAACTATATAACATATGATAATTATACGTTTGTGTATATATATGTATATATACATATTTAACATGATCTAAGAATGTTTTAATACCTCATTTTGTATTAATAACAATAAGTTATAAGTATATTTTGAAACTACTAACTTAAGTTTTCAAAACAATAACCATACGTAACGTTTATTGATATAAATACTTATGACCTATAATGTTTATACATATATCGTATATATAATGTATTTAATCACTTTTTAAGGACTTAAATACATAAAACAATATAAGTATATTCACAAAAGATAGCTATATTTGAATTCTCATTCCATTTTTCACAAGATTTCTATACGTATATCTACGGTATATGTACTCGTATCATACCTAGCTTCTATACGTATTTACTATTGGTATATACACATCAAATCACCACCAACCAGCCCATGTTCATGCCCTAGGTATAAGGTAATTGAATTTGGAGGATAGCTTGACTAATTACATAAAATTACAACTTGAAATTTTGTCCATGTCTACCCTTGATTCACGTTTTTAAGGAGTATCCAAGGATCATCATTTTGATTCATTTTACTTCAACTTTCTAGCCAAAACACACACATACTTAGAAGCCTTAAAACCCTTAATCAATTCAGCAAAGTTACCATGAAGATCTAGCTTCAAAAACATCACTTAATCACCATAAGAAAACCCTTACAAAAACACTTCAAGAATCCTTCCAAGAACACAAGTTTACTTCCAATTTTTCATTCAACTCCATCACTCTTTTGGTTCTAGGTTTTTACTCCTATTTTACAGCAATCTTGTCCAAGTAACTTGAGGTAGTAACTTTGTTCATAACCTTATTCGATTCATATATATATATAGCTATCTTATTTTATGGTATAAAATTTTAACAACAAGAACATAGTTTGAATGTTTTCAAACTTGTTTGCAAACTAAATAGATCCTTCTAACTTAACTTTTAAAATACTTCAAGACCTGTAATATATCATAAATATATTCTAATTTAACAAGGTATAACTTGGTTTTTCAAAGAACACCTTAAAAACTATTTTTACGACGTCGGAGTGCAACCGGGGGCTGTTTTGGGTTGGATAATTAAAAACTATCTTGAACCTTGAATTGGAGGTTTATTTTCTGGAAAAATGATATTTACTATGAATATGATAACACATAAAAATTTCATGATTTAACTCAAAGTATAAGTATTTTTAGAAAAATAATCATTTAAGGTTGTTTACATGATGGAAAATGATTAACTTCATAAGTTTCACCAAAGTTTGACCTATGACCTGTGATTTCGAATACAAACTAAGGTATTTACAGTTCATATTCTTAAACAAGGACTCGATCCAAGGAAGTGGCAAGTTGAACCAACGAAAACGGAGTTGTAACGAAGAAACTATGACCAAAACAAAATCGGATATCCAAGACTAGTTTAGCCACGAAAATAATTGGAGAAAAATTAAATAAATCACATCTTTTTAAAATAACATGATATTTTATATATATGTACTCATAATTTAATTTTATATATTTCAGGATCACCCGTAAACAATACGAGAAGATTAATCATAAGATCCCATGATTGTACGCAACACGTCATTTGACAACACCGATACTTTATGTACGCAACACGTCATTTGACAACACCGGTACCGTGGGTCAAGATTAATCCCGACCAATACGAATACGATGGGGGTTTTATTTATTTCGATGGGGGTTTTATTTAATTATTAAAACACCTAAAAATGAACCATTAAAATTAAATTACTAACTACGGACTAAGAAGACATAAAAAGTATTATAAGTATATATATGTGACGATTGTTTAAAATAAAAATATATTGATAGATTATATATGGATAGGTTCGTGATATCAACCGGAGACCAAGTCAAAATATATATCTTCAAGGCAAAAGTGAGTATATAGTCCCACTTTTAAACTCTAAGTATTTCGGGATGAGAATACATGTATTTTATGTTTTACGTTATGGACACAAGTAACTGAAAAATATATTCTACGTTGAGTTGTACCACTAGCATACTTCCCTGTAGCTTGGTAACTATTATTTACAGCGGTATTGTAAACGCGAATCCTGTTGATAGATCTATCGGGCCTGACAACCCCAACCGGACTGGACGACCAGTATTCAACGGTTGCACAGTACTTCGTTTCGTAACTACACTTGGTACGGTGTAGTAAGATTTCATAATAAAGGGAATATGCGACGTGATTAAATGTTAAGTATGGTTACCAAGTGCTCAACCACTTAGAATATTTTTATTAAAATGTTTACATATGAAATCTTGTGGTCTATATTTATATCGCTGCCGGCATTAAACCTATATCTCACCAACTTTATGTTGACGTTTTAAACATGTCTATTCTCAGGTGATAACTAAAAGCTTCCGCTGCAACATGTTGAATTTAAGCAAGATCTTGAGTATGCATATTTGTGTCAAAAATAAAACTGCATATCGGAGGATTTGTAATGTAAAATATGTTGGAAATCGTATTGTTATCATCACATGTAAAGTTTGTAAGTCTAAGATTATCGCTAAACGATAATCATCTTTATATTGTCTAAAGCTTGTATTAAAATAAGAGTTATGGTTTGTAATGTAAAATAAATGCAGTTGTTCTTTTAAAAATGTCGTATATAGAGGTCAATACCTCGCAATGAAATCATACGTTATCTAACTCGTTCTTATGGTTAAGGACGGGTTATGACAAGTGGTATCAGAGCGGTGGTCTTAGCGAACCAGGTTTGCATTAGTGTGTCTAACTGATAAGTCGTTAGGATACATTAGTAAGTCTGGACTTTGACCGGGTCTGATTTAAAAACCATTGCTTATCATTGTTGGTTAAAATTTATATGTAAATATTATGTAGTACTAATGGGTTAGTTGTTGTGTGATAGATGTCGGGCTCAAAACTTGTTATCACATTCAGCGACTCCGAACCAGAATCTTCAGATGGTGTTCCAGTCATTAACCTATCCGATGAAGAAAATAATATCTTTGGGGAAGACTCACAAATTCAGTTTGAACCGACTATAGAGAACCCGGAAAGTGAACCCGAGGAGGAAAGTGAACCCGAGGAGGAAAGTGAACCCGAGGAGGAAAGTGAAACCGAGGAAGAAATACAGGAAATTACAAAAGACAAGTTCGAACTAGGAAAGAAACGAAAGGCTAATGAATTAGAAAATTCAAATCCCGAGTTTAGTGAGGATGATGTGGCACCAACTCCACTAGACACTACCACCCCTATTCCCGCTATTCCTATTCGTTCTATCCCGGCATCCAGTTCTTCAGCCCCACAGCCAAAATATAGGCAGACAGCTAGGATAAGCGTTAAGCGATTCTTTGAACCTAAACGTCCTAGAAAATAGACCAAACGATGCGCTGCCGTATTAAACCATGGGATCATATAATGTTTTGTATAATATTATTAGTGTGGTTTGCTTAATGTTCAATGTAAGATAAGCATATGTAAAATAATGAAGTATGAAATGCAATAATTTTCCATGGTTAAGTATTATTTAGATGGTAGTAATTGGTTCTGTACTAAGCTATTAAGTATGGACATTAACGGGTAGGTACTACCCTAGATATAATTATAAAACGCTAATAAGAAGAAAAGGCTTTTATAATAATACCTGGTTCATATTATTAATAAGCTATAATGTACTGTAAATATACACTACATCTATAATATTCCATGTGAATAATTATTTTCTTTTCATTCTTATAGAAGAATATGGCGCGATTGAATCGAATGACGGAACAAGAAGTCGAGGAATTCATCAACCAGCGAGTGAACGATAGAATGTTATGAGTTGAGGCTGCAAGAGCTGCTGCAGTTAGCCCAAATCCTCGCGTAGGATGCACCTACAAGACTTTTCAAGCTTGCAAGCCCTCATCATTCAGTGGAACAGAAGGACTAATCGGTTTAACCCAGTGGATAGAAAAGATGGAGACTATGTTTAAAATCAGTGGTTGTGTTGAAAAGGACATGACCAAGTATGCATCGTGTACTTTAAAAGATAGTGCACTCACGTGGTGGAAAAATTTTGTGAAGGCTGTAGGAGGAGATGTAGCTTATGATACTCCATGGGAAGAATTCAAAACAATGTTAATCAACGAATATTGTCCAAGGAATGAGGTTAGGAAGTTGGAAGATGAATTACGAAGTCTGAAGGTTATTGGTACTGAAATCACCAACTACAATCAGCGATTCATGGAATTAGTTTTGCTATGTCCTGAATTGGTTCCAACCGAAAAACGGAAGATTGAAATGTACAAAGATGGTTTGCCCAAAAAGGTCAAGGCAAATGTTACAACATCGAAACCTAAGACAATTCATGAAGCTATAACCATGGCAAACGAGCTAATGGATCAGGTCATCATGGATAAGAAAGTATCCAATACTGATGTGAGGGTATCAGGTAACAAAAGAAAGTGGAATGGAAATTATGGTCGAGGTAACCAACAACAATCTTTTAAGAAACAAGAAATCACGCAAGGTGCGGGTAGTGGTTTAAGCTTTGGTTACAAAGGACAAAATCCTTTATGCAACCGATGCCACAAACATCACTCTGGTTACTGTAATGTGGTATGCAACAAATGTAATCGAAAGGGTCATCTTGCTGAAGATTGTAGGGCTCTCGTTACAAATACAAACGGTACCAAGACTCCTGCCACCAATGCAAATAGAACTGCCTTGGCCACTGTTACTTGTTATGGGTGTGGGAAACAGGGTCATTATAAGAGCCAGTGTCCGAATCCAGAGAAGAATAATGGATCTGCACGTGGAAGAGCATTTGTTATTAATGCTAGAGAGGCGTGTGAAGACCCGGAGCTTGTTATGGGTACGTTTACCATTAATAACTTATCCGCATCTATTATATTTGATACTGGTGCCGATAGAAGTTACGTGAGTAGAGACTTTTACGTTAAATTGAATTGTTCATCATTACCTCTAGATGCTAAGTACATGATTGAGTTAGCTAATGGTAAACTAATTAAAGCCGATAAAATTTGCCGTGATTGTAAAATAAATTTAGCCGGAGAAACATTTAAGATTGATTTGATACCCGTAGAATTAGGAAGTTTTGATGTAATAGTCGGCATGGACTGGATGTCCAAAATAGGAGCTGAAGTTGTGTGCGCCAAGAAGGCAATTTGCATTCCTCGTAAGGATAAAACGCCAGTAATGATTTATGGAGAGAAGGGTAACTCAAAGCTAAAACTCATTAGTTATTTGAAAGCTCAAAAGTGCTTGAAGAAAGGGTGCTATGCTATCTTAGCACATGTTAATAAAGTCGAAACGAAGGAAAAAGTGAAGAGCATCAATGACGTGCCTGTGGCAAGAGATTTTCCTGAAGTCTTTTCGGAAGAGTTGCCGGGATTACCTCCATTTTGATCTGTAGAATTTCAAATAGATTTAGTACCAGGAGCTGCACCAGTGGCTCGTGCGCCATATAGACTTGCACCGTCCGAATTAAAAGAACTTCAAAGTCAGTTAAAAGAATTACTGGACCGTGGATTCATACGACCAAGCACTTCACCGTGGGGAGCTCCAATTTTATTTGTTAAGAAGAAAGATGGATCATTTAGGATGTGTATAGATTATCGTGAATTAAATAAGTTAACTATCAAGAATCGGTATCCACTACCGAGAATTGATGACTTATTTGATCAACTGCAAGGATCATGTGTTTATTCGAAAATCGACCTAAGATCGGGCTATCATCAACTACGCGTCAAAGAAGAAGATATACCGAAAACTACTTTTCGGACACGCTACGGTCATTACGAATTTTTGGTCATGCCATTTGGATTGACGAATGCGCCAGCTGTATTCATGGACCTCATGAATCGAGTTTGTAGTCCATATCTAGATAAGTTTGTTATCGTTTTCATTGATGATATTCTTATCTATTCCAAGAGTGAGCAAGAGCATGAGCAGCATTTAAGGTTGATATTTGAGTTGTTAAGAAAAGAACAGCTATATGCTAAATTTTCTAAATGTGCTTTCTGGTTGAAAGAAGTGCAATTTCTTGGCCACGTTGTTAGTAGCAAAGGAATTCAGGTTGATCCAGCAAAAATTGAAGCCATTGAAAAATGGGAGACTCCTAGGACACCAACGCAGATACGCCAATTTTTAGGTTTAGCCGGTTATTATAGAAGGTTTATTCAAGATTTTTCCCGAATAGCTAAGCCGTTGACAGCGTTAACGCAAAAAGGGAAGAAATATGAATGGACCTCTGAGCAGGAGAGTGCATTTCAATTACTAAAGAAGAAGTTAACTACGACGCCTATTTTATCGTTACCAGAAGGGAACGATGATTTTGAAATATATTGTGACGCTTCGCGACAAGGTTTTGGTTGCGTTCTTATGCAACGGAAGAAAGTTATTGCATACGCATCCCGAAAATTGAAGATTCACGAGCGGAATTATACGATGCATGATCTAGAACTGGGAGCAGTCGTGTTTGCATTGAAGATATGGAGACACTACTTGTATGGGGTTAAATGCACTGTGTTTACTGATCATAAAAGCCTTCAACATATTTTTGATCAGAAACAGCTGAACATGAGACAACGTAGGTGGGTCTAGTTAATAAACGACTATGATTGTGAAATTCGTTATCATCCCGGGAAGGCGAACGTGGTGGCCGATGCTTTAAGCAGAAAGGAACGAGAACCAATTCGAGTTCGAGCGATGAACATAAAAATTCGCATGAATCTTAACTCACAAATCAAAGAGGCTCAACGAGACGCACTTACTAAAGAAAATATAGGAAATGAATTAATGAAGAAGTATGAGAAGCAACTCGTTATACGGGAAGATGGAATTCGATATTTTGCAAATCGTATTTGGGTACCGAAGTTGGGTGGATTAAGGAAGTTGATATTGAACGAGTCACATAAGACAAGATACTCGATACATCCTGGAGTGGGAAAGATGTACCAAGATCATAAGACACATTATTGGTGGCCAAATTTAAAGACAGACGTTGCAACATATGTTGGGGAGTGTTTAACTTGTTCCAAAGTCAAAGCAGAACACCAGAAGCCGTCAGGGTTACTTCAACAACCAGAAATCCCAGAATGGAAATGAGATGGTATTACCATGGATTTCATCACGAAGTTACCAAAGACTGCCTGGGGATACGACACCATTTGGGTAATTGTTGATCGTCTTACCAAATCTGCACATTTCTTGCCTATAAAGGAAACGGATAGAATGGAGAAATTATTATGATTATATATAAAGGAAATAGTTTCAAGGCATGGAATACCTATTTCCATTATATCTGATCGTGATAGTAGATTTACCTCAAAGTTCTGGCAATCACTACAGGAGGCACTAGGAACTCGTTTGGATATGAGTACTGCATATCATCCGCAAACCGACGGGCAGAGTGAAAGAACAATTCAGACTCTTGAAGACATGCTCAGGGCATGTGTGATCGATTTTGGAAACGGATGGGATAAATATCTACCGTTAGCAGAATTCTCGTATAATAATAGTTATCATGCAAGCATTAAAGCTGCACCATTCGAAGCACTGTATGGAAGGAAGTGTAGATCTCCTATCTGTTGGAATGAAGTAGGAGATCGACAATTAACTGGTCCCGAGATCATACATGAAACTACTGAAAAGATAGTACAAATTAAGGAGAGATTGAAAACAGCCCGTAGTCGCCAAAAGAGCTACGCCGATGTTCGAAGGAAACCATTAGAGTTTCAGATCGGTGACATGGTTATGCTAAAGGTGTCACCTTGGAAAGGTGTAATACGTTTCGGAAAAAGGGGTAAACTGAACCCAAGATACGTAGGCCCGTTCAAGATTATCGAACGCATTGGACCGGTAGCTTATCGACTCGAGTTACCACAACAACTCGCCGGAGTACATAATACATTTCACGTCTCGAACCTTAAGAAGTATCTTGCAAAGGAAGATCTCACCATTCCTCTTGAAGAAATCCATGTCGATGAGAAACTACAATTCATCGAAGAACCAATCGAAATCATGGACCGTGAAGTTAAACAGCTCAAGCAGAGCAACATACTGATCGTTAAGGTTCGTTGGAATGCTCGAAGAGGTCCTGAGTTTACTTGGGAATGAGAGGATCAGATGAAACAAAAGTATCCACACTTGTTTCTCGATGACGCAAAATAGGTACAATTTTAAAATTTCGGGACGAAATTTATTTAACGGGTAGGTACTGTAATGACCCGCACTTTTTCGATCGTTCTATACTTATAAGATTAATATTTACATAAATTAAACCTTACCAACATGATAAGCAATCCAAATTGTTGAGATTTATGTTTTTGAAAAGAGTTTTACACAACGTTTGACCGTCTAGTTTGACCGATGATATCACGAACTATATAACATATGATAATTATACGTTTGTGTATATATATGTATATATACATATTTAACATGATCTAAGAATGTTTTAATACCTCATTTTGTATTAATAACAATAAGTTATAAGTATATTTTGAAACTACTAACTTAAGTTTTCAAAACAATAACCATACGTAACGTTTTTTGATATAAATACTTATGACCTATAATGTTTATACATATATCGTATATATAATGTATTTAATCACTTTTTAAGGACTTAAATACATAATACAATATAAGTATATTCACAAAAGATAGCTATATTTGAATTCTCATTCCATTTTTCACAAGATTTCTATACGTATATCTACGGTATATGTACTCGTATCATACCTAGCTTCTATACGTATTTACTATTGGTATATACACATCAAATCACCACCAACCAGCCCTTGTTCATGCCCTAGGTATAAGGTAATTGAATTTGGAGGATAGCTTGACTAATTACATAAAATTACAACTTGAAATTTTGTCCATGTCTACCCTTGATTCACGTTTTTAAGGAGTATCCAAGGATCATCATTTTGATTCATTTTACTTCAACTTTCTAGCCAAAACACACGCATACTTAGAAGCCTTAAAACCTTAATCAATTCAGCAAAGTTACCATGAAGATCTAGCTTAAAAAACATCACTTAATCACCATAAGAAAACCCTTACAAAAACACTTCAAGAATCCTTCCAAGAACACAAGTTTACTTCCAATTTTTCATTCAACTCCATCACTCTTTTGGTTCTAGGTTTTTACTCCTCTTTTATAGCAATCTTGTCCAAGTAACTTGAGGTAGTAACTTTGTTCATAACCTTATTCGATTCATATATATATAGCTATCTTATTTTATGGTATAAAATTTTAACAACAAGAACATAGTTTGAATGTTTTCAAACTTGTTTGCAAACTAAATAGATCCTTCTAACTTAACTTTTAAAATACTTCAAGACCTGTAATATATCATAAATATATTCTAATTTAACAAGGTATAACTTGGTTTTTCAAAGAACACCTTAAAAACTGTTTTTACGACGTCGGAGTGCAACCGGGGGCTGTTTTGGGTTGGATAATTAAAAACTATCTTGCACCTTGAATTGGAGGTTTATTTTCTGGAAAAATGATATTTACTATGAATATGATAACACATAAAAATTTCATGATTTAACTCAAAGTATAAGTATTTTTAGAAAAATAATCATTTAAGGTTGTTTACGTGATGGAAAATGATTAACTTCATAAGTTTCACCAAAGTTTGACCTATGACCTGTGATTTCGAATACAAACTAAGGTATTTACAGTTCATATTTTTAAAGAAGGACTCGATCCAAGGAAGTGGCAAGTTGAACCAACGAAAACGGAGTTGTAACGAAGAAACTATGACCAAAACAAAATCGGATATCCAAGACTAGTTTAGCCACGAAAATAATTGGAGAAAAATTAAACAAAACACATCTTTTTAAAATAACATGATATTTTATATATATGTACTCATAATTTAATTTTATATATTTCAGGATCACCCGTAAACAATACGAGAAGATTAATCATAAGATCCCATGATTGTACGCAACACGTCATTTGACAACACCGGTACTTTATGTACGCAACACGTCATTTGACAACACCGGTACCGTGGGTCAAGATTAATCCCGACCAATACGAATACGATGGGGGTTTTATTTATTTCGATGGGGGTTTTATTTAATTATTAAAACACCTAAAAATGAACCATTAAAATTAAATTACTAACTACGGACTAAGAAGACATAAAAAGTATTATAAGTATATATATGTGACGATTGTTTAAAATAAAAATATATTGATATATTATATATGGATAGGTTCGTGATATCAACCGGAGACCAAGTCAAAATATATATCTTCAAGGCAAAAGTGAGTATATAGTCCCACTTTTAAACTCTAAGTATTTCGGGATGAGAATACATGTATTTTATGTTTTACATTATGGACACAAGTAACTGAAAAATATATTCTACGTTGAGTTATACCACTGGCATACTTCCCTGTAGCTTGGTAACTATTATTTACAGCGGTATTGTAAACGCGAATCCTGTTGATAGATCTATCGGGCCTGAAAACCCCAACCGGACTGGACGACCAGTATTCAACGGTTGCACAGTACTTCGTTTCGTAACTACACTTGGTACGGTGTAGTAAGATTTCATAATAAAGGGAATATGCGACGTGATTAAATGTTAAGTATGGTTACCAAGTGCTCAACCACTTAGAATATTTTTATTAAAATGTTTACATATGAAATCTTGTGGTCTATATTTATATCGCTGCCGGCATTAAACCTATATCTCACCAACTTTATGTTGACGTTTTAAACATGTCTATTCTCAGGTGATAACTAAAAGCTTCCACTGCAACATGTTGAATTTAAGCAAGATCTTGAGTATGCATATTTGTGTCAAAAATAAAACTGCATATCGGAGGATTTGTAATGTAAAATATGTTGGAAATCGTATTGTTATCATCACATGTAAAGTTTGTAAGTCTAAGATTATCGCTAAACGATAATCATCTTTATATTGTCTAAAGCTTGTATTAAAATAAGAGTTATGGTTTGTAATGTAAAATAAATGCAGTTGTTCTTTTAAAAATGTCGCATATAGAGGTCAATACCTCGCAATGAAATCATACGTTATCTAACTCGTTCTTATGGTTAAGGACGGGTTATGACAGTAAGCTACTGGTCCGACACGATCAATAATCTTGAATGGTCCAATATACCTTGGATTTAATTTCCCTCATTTACCAAATCGAACAACGCCTTTCCAAGGTGAAACTTTAAGCATGACCATCTCTCCAATTTCAAATTCTATATCTTTTCTTTTAATGTCAGCGTAGCTCTTTTGTCGACTTTGGGCGGTTTTCAACCGTTGTTGAATTTGGATGATCTTCTCGGTAGTTTCTTGTATAATCTCCGGACCCGTAATCTGTCTATCCCCCACTTCACTCCAACAAATCGGAGACCTGCACTTTCTACCATAAAGTGCTTCAAAAGGCGCCATCTCAATGCTTGAATGGTAGCTGTTGTTGTAGGAAAATTCTGCTAACGGTAGATGTCGATCCCAACTGTTTCCGAAATCAATAACACATGCTCGTAGCATGTCTTCAAGCGTTTGTATCGTCCTTTCGCTCTGCCCATCAGTTTGTGGATGATAGGCAGTACTCATGTCTAGACGAGTTCCTAATGCTTGATGTAATGTCTGCCAGAATCTTGAAATAAATCTGCCATCCCTATCAGAGATAATAGAGATTGGTATTCCATGTCTGGAGACGACTTCCTTCAAATACAGTCGTGCTAACTTCTCCATCTTGTCATCTTCTCTTATTGGAAGGAAGTGTGCTGATTTGGTGAGACGATCAACTATTACCCAAATAGTATCAAAACCACTTGCAGTCCTTGGCAATTTAGTGATGAAATCCATGGTAATGTTTTCCCATTTCCATTCCGGGATTTCGGGTTGTTGAAGTAGACCTGATGGTTTCTGATGCTCAGCTTTGACCTTAGAACACGTCAAACATTCTCCTACGTATTTAGCAACATCTGCTTTCATACCCGACCACCAAAAATGTTTCTTGAGATCCTTGTACATCTTCCCCGTTCCAGGATGTATTGAGTATCTGGTTTTATGAGCTTCTCTAAGTACCATTTCTCTCATATCTCCAAATTTTGGTACCCAAACCCTTTCAGCCCTATACCGGGTTCCGTCTTCCCGAATATTAAGATGCTTCTCCGATCCTTTGGGTATTTCATCCTTTAAATTTCCCTTTTTTAAAACTCCTTGTTGCGCCTCCTTTATTTGAGTAGTAAGGTTATTATGAATCATTATATTCATAGATTTTACTCGAATGGGTTCTCTGTCCTTCCTGCTCAAGGCATCGGCTACCACATTTGCCTTCCCCGGGTGGTAACGAATCTCAAAGTCGTAATCATTCAATAATTCAATCCACCTACGCTGCCTCATATTCAGTTGTTTCTGATTAAATATGTGTTGAAGACTTTTGTGGTCGGTATATATAATACGTTTGACCCCATATAAATAGTGCCTCCAAGTCTTTAATGCAAAAATAATCGCGCCTAATTCCAAATCATGCGTCGTATAATTTTGCTCGTGAATCTTCAATTGTCTAGACGCATAAGCAATCACCTTCGTTCGTTGCATTAATACACAACCGAGACCTTGCTTTGATGCGTTACAATAAATCACAAAATCATCATTCTCTTCAGGCAATGACAATATAGGTGCCGTAGTTAGCTTTTTCTTCAATAACTGAAACGCTTTCTCTTGTTCATCCTTCCATTCAAATTTCTTCCCTTTATGCGTTAATGCAGTCAAGGGTTTTGCTATTCTGGAAAAGTCTTGGATGAACCTTCTGTAGTAACCAGCTAGTCCTAAAAACTGGCGTATGTGTTTCGGAGTTTTCGGGGTTTCCCACTTTTTAACAGTTTCCATCTTTGCCGGATCCACCTTAATACCTTCTTTGTTCACTATGTGACCGAGGAATTGAACTTCTTCCAACCAAAATGCACACTTTGAAAACTTAGCGTACAATTCTTCCTTCCTCAATACTTCTAACACCTTTCTCAAATGTTCACCGTGTTCTTGGTCATTCTTTGAGTAAATAAGTATGTCATCAATGAAAACAATGACAAACTTATCAAGGTATGGTCCACACACTCGGTTCATAAGGTCCATGAACACAGCTGGTGCATTAGTTAAACCAAACGGCATGACCATAAACTCATACGTATGATTAACTTGTTCCATTTGACTATTTTGAAGGAAATGGCACCGACTACTCGACACACCGTGAATATGAATGAAGAGGAATTCCGTACTTTTCTAGCTTCAAACATAGCCGCAGTACAGGCTGCGCTACATACCAACAATAACCTTGGATCTAGCAGTACAGGAAATCATGTAGGATGCACCTATAAAGAATTCACTGCCTGCAAACCTTTGGAATTTGATGGAACCGAAGGACCGATAGGATTGAAACGGTGGACCGAGAAGGTCGAATCGGTGTTTGCCATAAGTAAGTGTACTGAAGAGGACAAAGTGAAGTACGCTACGCATACCTTCACAGGTTCTGCGTTAACATGGTGGAATACCTATCTAGAGCAAGTGGGACAAGACGATGCGTACGCACTACCGTGGTCAGCATTCAAGCACTTGATGAACGAGAAGTACCGTCCTAGAACCGAGGTCAATAAGCTCAAGACAGAACTTAGAGGGTTACAAACCCAAGGATTTGATATTACCACGTACGAAAGACGATTCACAGAATTGTGCCTATTATGTCCGGGAGCATTCGAAGATGAGGAAGAGAAGATCGACGCGTTTGTGAAAGGATTACCGGAAAGAATCCAAGAAGATATAAGTTCACACGAGCCCGCCTCCATACAACATGCATGTAGAATGGCTCACAAACTAGTGAACCATATTGAAGAAAGAATTAAAGAACAGACTGCTGAAGAGGCCAATGTGAAGCAAGTCAAAAGAAAGTGGGAGGAAAACGGTGATAAGAATCACCAATACAACAACAACAGCAATTACAACAATAATCGCAACAATTATCCCAACAATCGCAACATCAATCGCAACTACAACAAACGGCCCAACAACAACAACAACAACAACAACAACAACAACAACAACAACAACAACAGCAACTACAACAATCATCCCAACAACAATAACAACCGCAACAACAACAACAATCAGAAGCAGCTATGCCAAAGGTGTGAAAAGTATCACTCGGGGTTCTGCACCAAATTTTGCAACAAGTGTAAAAGAAATGGTCATAGCGCGGCGAAGTGTGAGGTCTATGGACTAGGGGTTAACAGAACGAAAGGAACAAATGGTGTCGGAACGAGTAATGGTGGAGCAAGTAGTGTCGGAGCAAGTTATGCCAATGTAGTTTGTTATAAATGTGGAAAACCGGGCCACATTATTATAAATTGCCCGAACCAGGAGAACACGAATGGACAAGGCCGCGGAAGAGTTTTCAATATTAATGCGGCAGAGGCACAAGAAGACCCGGAGCTTGTTACGGGTACGTTTCTTATTGACAATAAATCTGCTTACGTTTTATTTAATTCGGGTGCGGATAGAAGCTATATGAGTAGAGATTTTTGTGCTAAATTAAGTTGTCCATTGACACCTTTGGATAGTAAATTTTTACTCGAATTAGCAAATGGTAAATTAATTTCAGCAGATAATATATGTCAGAATCGAGAAAATAAACTGGTTAGCGAAACATTTAAGATTGATTTGATACCAGTAGAGTTAGGGAGTTTTGATGTGATAATCGGTATGGACTGGTTGAAAGAAGTGAAAGCAGAGATCGTTTGTTACAAAAATGCAATTCGCATTATACGAGAAAAAGGAAAACCCTTAATGGTGTACGGAGAAAAGGGCAACACGAAGCTACATCTTATTAGTAATTTGAAGGCACAAAAACTAATAAGAAAAGGTTGCTATGATGTTCTAGCACACGTCGAGAAAGTACAAACTGAAGAAAAGAGCATCAATGATGTTCCCATTGCAAAAGAATTTCCCGATGTATTTCCGAAAGAATTACCGGGATTACCCCCGCATCGATCCGTTGAATTTCAAATAGATCTTGTACCAGGAGCTGCACCAATAGCTCGTGCTTCTTACAGACTCGCACCCAGCGAGATGAAAGAACTGCAAAGCCAATTACAAGAACTTTTAGAGCGTGGTTTCATTCGACCAAGCACATCACCGTGGGGAGCTCCTGTTTTGTTTGTCAAGAAGAAAGATGACTGTAGTGACCCGAACTTTTTCATGTTTATATATATTAATTGAGATTGATATTTACATGATTAAATGTTTCCAACATGTTAAGCAATCAAACTTGTTAAGACTTGATTAATTGAAATATGTTTCATATAGACAATTGACCACCCAAGTTGACCGGTGATTCACGAATGTTAAAACTTGTAAAAACTATATGATGACATATATATGGATATATATATATATATAGTTAACATGATACTATGATAAGTAAACATATCATTAAGTATATTAACAATGAACTACATATGTAAAAACAAGACTACTAACTTAATGATTTTTAAACGAGACATATATGTAACGATTATCGTTGTAAAGACATTTAATGTATATATATCATATTAAGAGATATTCATACATGATAATATCATGATAATATAATAATTTAAAATCTCATTTGATATTATAAACATTGGGTTAACAACATTTAACAAGATCGTTAACCTAAAGGTTTCAAAACAACACTTACATGTAACGACTAACGATGACTTAACGACTCAGTTAAAATGTATATACATGTAGTGTTTTAATATGTATTTATACACTTTTGAAAGACTTTAATAAACTTATCAAAATACTTCTACTTAACAAAAATGCTTACAAATACATCCTCGTTCAGTTTCATCAACAATTCTACTCGTATGCACCCGTATTCGTACTCGTACAATACACAGCTTTTAGATGTATGTACTATTGGTATATACACTCCAATGATCAGCTCTTAGCAGCCCATGTGAGTTACATAACACATGTGGGAACCATCATTTGGCAACTAGCATGAAATATCTCATAAAATTACAAAAATATGAGTAATCATTCTTGACTTATTTACATGAAAACAAAATTACATATCCTTTATATCTAATCCATACACCAACGACCAAAAACACCTACAAACACTTTCATTCTTCAATTTTATTCATCTAATTCATCTCTCTCAAGTTCTATCTTCAAGTTCTAAGTGTTCTTCATATATTTTACAAGTTCTAGTTACATAAAATCAAGAATACTTTCAAGTTTGCTAGCTCACTTCCAATCTTGTAAGGTGATCATCCAACCTCAAGAAATCTTTGTTTCTTACAGTAGGTTATCATTCTAATACAAGGTAATAATCATATTCAAACTTTGTTTCAATTTCTATAACTATAACAATCTTATTTCAAGTGATGATCTTACTTGAACTTGTTTTCGTGTCATGATTCTGCTTCAAGAACTTCGAGCCATCCAAGGATCCGTTGAAGCTAGATCCATTTTTCTCTTTTCCAATAGGTTTATCCAAGAAACTTAAGGTAGTAATGATGTTCATAACATCATTCGATTCATACATATAAAGCTATCTTATTCGAAGGTTTAAACTTGTAATCACTAGAACATAGTTTAGTTAATTCTAAACTTGTTCGCAAACAAAAGTTAATCCTTCTAACTTGACTTTTAAAATCAACTAAACACATGTTCTATATCTATATGATATGCTAACTTAATGATTTAAAACCTGGAAACACGAAAAACACCGTAAAACCGGATTTACGCCGTCGGAGTAACACCGCGGGCTGTTTTGGGTTAGTTAATTAAAAACTATGATAAACTTTGATTTAAAAGTTGTTATTCTGAGAAAATGATTTTTATTATGAACATGAAACTATATCCAAAAATTATGGTTAAACTCAAAGTGGAAGTATGTTTTCTTAAATGGTCATCTAGACGTCGTTCTTTCGACTGAAATGACTACCTTTACAAAAACGACTTGTAACTTATTTTTCCAACTATAAACCTATACTTTTTCTGTTTAGATTCATAAAATAGAGTTCAATATGAAACCATAGCAATTTGATTCACTCAAAACGGATTTAAAATGAAGAAGTTATGGGTAAAACAAGATTGGATAATTTTTTTCATTTTAGCTACGTGAAAATTGGTAACAAATCTATTCCAACCATAACTTAATCAACTTTATTATATATTATGTAATCTTGAGATACCATAGAGACGTATACAATGTTTCGACCTATCATGTCGACACATCTATATATATTTCGGAACAACCATAGACACTCTATATGTGAATGTTGGAGTTAGCTATACAGGGTTGAGGTTGATTCCAAATTATATATAGTTTGAGTTGTGATCAATACTGAGATACGTATACACTGGGTCGTGGATTGATTCAAGATAATATTTATCGATTTATTTCTGTACATCTAACTGTGGACAACTAGTTGTAGGTTACTAACGAGGACAGCTGACTTAATAAACTTAAAATATCAAAATATATTAAAAGTATTGTAAATATATCTTGAACATACTTTGATATATATGTATATATTGTTATAGGTTCGTGAATCAACCAGTGGCCAAGTCTTACTTCCCGACGAAGTAAAAATCTGTGAAAGTGAGTTATAGTCCCACTTTTAAAATCTAATATTTTTGGGATGAGAATACATGCAGGTTTTATAAATGATTTACAAAATAGACACAAGTACGTGAAACTACATTCTATGGTTGAATTATCGAAATCGAATATGCCCCTTTTTATTAAGTCTGGTAATCTAAGAATTAGGGAACAGACACCCTAATTGACGCGAATCCTAAAGATAGATCTATTGGGCTTAACAAACCCCATACAAAGTACCGGATGCTTTAGTACTTCGAAATTTATATCATATCCGAAGGGTGTCCCGGAATGATGGGGATATTCTTATATATGCATCTTGTTAATGTCGGTTACCAGGTGTTCACCATATGAATGATTTTTATCTCTATGTATGGGATGTGTATTGAAATATGAAATCTTGTGGTCTATTATTATGATTTGATATATATAGGTTAAACCTATAACTCACCAACATTTTTGTTGATGTTTTAAGCATGTTTATTCTCAGGTGATTATTAAGAGCTTCCGCTGTCGCATACTTAAATAAGGACAAGATTTGGAGTCCATGTTTGTATGATATTGTGTAAAAACTGCATTCAAGAAACTTATTTTGTTGTAACATATTTGTATTGTAAACCATTATGTAATGGTCGTGTGTAAACAGGATATTTTAGATTATCATTATTTGATAATCTACGTAAAGCTTTTTAAACCTTTATTGATGAAATAAAGGTTATGGTTTGTTTTAAAATGAATGCAGTCTTTGAAAAACGTCTCATATAGAGGTCAAAACCTCGCAACGAAATCAATTAATATGGAACGTTTTTAATCAATAAGAACGGGACATTTCAGTTGGTATCCGAGCGTTGGTCTTAGAGAACCAGAATTTTGCATTAGTGTGTCTTATCGAGTTTGTTAGGATGCATTAGTGAGTCTGGACTTCGACCGTGTTTACTTGAAAAATGATTGCTTAACAAATTTTGTTGGAAACTATATATTTTTAACATGTGAATATTATGTGATATATTAATCTCTTAACGCGTTTGATATTATGTGATAGATGTCTACCTCTAGAACAAGTCCCATTGACTCACCTGATAATAATGAAGAGTCAAATGTAAATTGGAATGATTCGTGGACTGATTCACAAGTTCCCGAAGAGGAACCGGAAGAAGAGTCAGAACCGGAAGAAGAATCGGAACCGGAAGAAGAATCGGAACCGGATGAAGAAATAGAACCGGTGGGGGAAATAATAAAATGATTAAGTAAAAGAAAATCCTCAACCAACCGACCAAGGTTAATTATGGTCAATGGTGTTTCCACCAAGGAAGCAAAATATTGGGAGGTTTACCAATTCTCCGATGAATCGGATTCCGACGAGAATTCCGATGATGTTATAGAAATTACCCCAACTGAATTTAAAAAGGCAAAAGAAAATAATAAGGGAAAGGGCATAAAAATAGAGAAATATAATTCCAACCCCGATGAACTTTATATGTATCGTCAACCCCCGAAGTCCTTAAGTTGTAACAATGACCCGGGAACCTCTAAACCACCAGGTTTTTCTAAACCAATGTGGATAACGACGGCTCGTATTAGGGGAACATCATATATCCCTAGAAACTTGGCAAAACGAACCAAAACCAAAGAAGAAGAAACAAGCGAGTCGGAATAAGATAGTTGTATTCGTGTGGTGTAATATATGTAATATAGTGTGGTTATGCTTTATGATATATGTAAAAATTGCTTGTATTAATAAGCATTTTTTTTTTATGAATCTAACTCTTGTCTATTTTATAGTATAAAACACAAAATGGATAGACAACCCAATATTTTAAGAGACCTACCCGGAGACATGATTGATGAAATCTTGTCTAGAGTCGGTCAGAATTCTTCGGCACAACTATTTAAGGCGAGATCAGTTTGTAAGACATTCGAAGAACGTTCCAAGAATGCCTTGGTTTATAAAAGGCTTTCGTTCGAAAGATGGGGGATATCACATTGGGAAATCCATAAGTTACGATGTGTTTACTTTGACGCATATATTGCGGGGAACCCAAATGCTATTTTACGCAATGGGTTAAGAAATTATTTTGACTCAATATATCCGAATATTGGAATTCGTGATTTAGAAAAAGCGGCTAACATGCAACATAAAGAAGCATGTTATGCTTACGGATTAGTAATGCTCGCTTCTCACCAAAGTGAGAACAAGAACATCGGGCTACAAGTATTAAACAAAAAGTTTCCACAAGTGACGGAGTCGGTAATTGGGGTAAGAAATGAGGTTTTTAGATTGTTACGGGACTGTTGGACATTACGTAACCCTCGTCCCTTTGACGATGTTACAACACGCTGTCTTATCAACGGCCATAATGGTTATGTTCCACAAGACCAAGGATGGGAAGTAATCCTAGTAAAACCAGAATGCATGAATTGTTTCTGGACGTATGAATTACGTGTCTTTATTGCCTTTGCTGAACGACTTGTGTACTAGCTAGAATTATCTTCACAGCTATCTTGTATCAAATTTATTGTGTGCTATATTTCATGCTATATGTAAAATAAGCGGTATTGTAAGTTTGTAAAATATTGTGTAAAAGTTTGAACGCGAAATATTATTATAATCAGTTTTTCATATAGAATTGTAGTAGTTGAATTGTATATTAGCTACTAAGTATGAACTTAACGGGTAGGTACTACCCGAATTTAAACTTATAAAACGCTAATATGAAGAAAAAGCTTTTATAAATGAGTTCATATTATGCTACGAAATACTATTAACTACTCTTAATATTCTATATGATTAACTTGTTCCATTTGACTATTTTGAAGGAAATGGCACCGACTACTCGACACACCGTGAATATGAATGAAGAGGAATTCCGTACTTTTCTAGCTTCAAACATAGCCGCAGTACAGGCTGCGCTACATACCAACAATAACCTTGGATCTAGCAGTACAGTAAATCATGTAGGATGCACCTACAAAGAATTCACTACCTGCAAACCTTTGGAATTTGATGGAACTGAAGGACCGATCGGATTGAAAAGGTGGACCGAGAAGGTCGAATCGGTGTTTGCCATAAGTAAGTATACTGAAGAGGACAAAGTGAAGTATGCTACGCATACCTTCACAGGTTCTGCGTTAACATGGTGGAATACCTATCTAGAGCAAGTGGGACAAGACGATGCGTACGCACTACCGTGGTCAGCATTCAAGCACTTGATGAACGAGAAGTACCGTCCCAGAACCGAGGTCAATAAGCTCAAGACAGAACTTAGAGGGTTACGAACCCAAGGATTTGATATTACCACGTACGAAAGACGATTCACAGAATTGTGCCTATTATGTCCGGGAGCATTCGAAGATGAGGAAGAGAAGATCGACGCGTTTGTGAAAGGATTACCGGAAAGAATCCAAGAAGATATAAGTTCACACGAGCCCGCCTCCATACAACAGGCATGTAGAATGGCTCACAAACTAGTGAACCAGATTGAAGAAAGAATTAAAGAACAGACTGCTGAAGAGGCCAATGTGAAGCAAGTCAAAAGAAAGTCGGAGGAAAACGGTGATAAGAATCACCAATACAACAACAACAGCAATTACAACAATAATCGCAACAATTATCCCAACAATCGCAACATCAATCGCAACTACAACAAACGGCCCAACAACAACAACAACAACAACAACAACTACAACAATCATCCCAACAACAATAACAACCGCAACAACAACAACAATCAGAAGCAGCTATGCCAAAGGTGTGAAAAGTATCACTCGGGGTTCTGCACCAAATTTTGCAACAAGTGTAAAAGAAATGGTCATAGCGCGGCGAAGTGTGAGGTCTATGGACCAGGGGTTAACAGAACAAAAGGAACAAATGGTGTCGGAACGAGTAATGGCGGAGCAAGTAGTGTCGGAGCAAGTTATGCCAATGTAGTTTGTTATAAATGTGGAAAACCGGGCCACATTATTAGAAATTGCCCGAAACAGGAGAACACGAATGGACAAGGCCGCGGAAGAGTTTTCAATATTAATGCGACAGAGGCACAAGAAGACCCGGAGCTTGTTACGGGTACGTTTCTTATTGACAATAAATCTGCTTACGTTTTATTTGATTCGGGTGCGGATAGAAGCTATATGAGTAGAGATTTTTGTGCTAAATTAAGTTGTCCATTGACACCTTTGGATAGTAAATTTTTACTCGAATTAGCAAATGGTAAATTAATTTCAGCAGATAATATATGTCGGAATCGAGAAATTAAACTGGTTAGCGAAACATTTAAGATTGATTTGATACCAGTAGAGTTAGGGAGTTTTGATGTGATAATCGGTATGGACTGGTTGAAAGAAGTGAAAGTAGAGATCGTTTGTTACAAAAATGCAATTCGCAATATACGAGAAAAAGGAAAACCCTTAATGGTGTACGGAGAAAAGGGCAACACGAAGCTACATCTTATTAGTAATTTTAAGGCACACAAACTAATAAGAAAAGGTTGCTATGCTGTTCTAGCACACGTCGAGAAAGTACAAACTGAAGAAAAGAGCATCAATGATGTTCCCATTGCAAAAGAATTTCCCGATGTATTTCCGAAAGAATTACCGGGATTACCCCCACATCGATCCGTTGAATTTCAAATAGATCTTGTACCAGGAGCTGCACCAATAGCTCGTGCTCCTTACAGACTCACACCCAGCGAGATGAAAGAACTGCAAAGCCAATTACAAGAACTTTTAGAGCGTGGTTTCATTCGACCAAGCACATCACCGTGGGGAGCTCCTGTTTTGTTTGTCAAGAAGAAAGATGGTACATTCAGGTTGTGTATCGACTACCGAGAGTTGAACAAACTTACCATCAAGAACCGCTACCCACTACCACAAATCGATGACTTATTTGATCAACTACAAGGCTCGTCTGTTTATTCAAAGATTGACTTACGTTCCGGGTATCATCAAATGCGGGTGAAAGAAGATGATATTCCAAAGACTGCTTTCAGAACACTTTACGGTCATTACGAGTTTATGGTCATGCCGTTTGGTTTAACTAATGCACCAGCTGTATTCATGGACCTTATGAACCGAGTGTGTGGACCATACCTTGACAAGTTTGTCATTGTTTTCATTGATGACATACTTATTTACTCAAAGAATGACCAAGAACACGGTGAACATTTGAGAAAGGTGTTAGAAGTATTGAGGAAGGAAGAATTGTACGCTAAGTTTTCAAAGTGTGCATTTTGGTTGGAAGAAGTTCAATTCCTCGGTCAGATAGTGAACAAAGAAGGTATTAAGGTGGATCCGGCAAAGATAGAAACTGTTGAAAAGTGGGAAACCCCGAAAACTCCGAAACACATACGCCAGTTTTTAGGACTAGCTGGTTACTACAGAAGGTTCATCCAAGACTTTTCCAGAATAGTAAAACCCTTGACTGCATTAACGCATAAAGGGAAGAAATTTGAATGGAAGGATGAACAAGAGAAAGCGTTTCAGTTATTGAAGAAAAAGCTAACTACGGCACCTATATTGTCATTGCCTGAAGGGAATGATGATTTTATGATTTATTGTGACGCATCAAAGCAAGGTCTCGATTGTGTATTAATGCAATGAACGAAGGTGATTGCTTATGCGTCTAGACAATTGAAGATTCACGAGCAAAATTATACGACGCATGATTTGGAATTAGGCGCGGTTGTTTTTGCATTAAAGACTTGGAGGCACTATTTATATGGGGTCAAAAGTATTATATATACCGACCACAAAAGTCTTCAACACATATTTAATCAGAAACAACTGAATATGAGGCAGCGTAGGTGGATTGAATTATTGAATGATTACGACTTTGAGATTTGTTACCACCCGGGGAAGGCAAATGTGGTAGCCGATGCCTTGAGCAGGAAGGACAGAGAACCCATTCGAGTAAAATCTATGAATATAATGATTCATAATAACCTTACTACTCAAATAAAGGAGGCGCAACAAGGAGTTTTAAAAAAGGGAAATTTAAAGGATGAAATACCCAAAGGATCGGAGAAGCATCTTAATATTCGGGAAGATGGAACCCGGTATAGGGCTGAAAGGATTTGGGTACCAAAATTTGGAGATATGAGAGAAATGGCACTTAGAGAAGCTCATAAAACCAGATACTCAATACATCCTGGAACGGGGAAGATGTACAAGGATCTCAAGAAACATTTTTGGTGGCCGGGTATGAAAGCTGATGTTGCAAAATACGTAGGAGAATGTTTGACGTGTTCTAAGGTCAAAGCTGAGCATCAGAAACCATCAGGTCTACTTCAACAACCCGAAATCCCGGAATGGAAATGGGAAAACATTACCATGGATTTCATCACTAAATTGCCAAGGACTGCAAGTGGTTTTGATACTATTTGGGTAATAGTTGATCGTCTCACCAAATCAGCACACTTCCTGCCAATAAGAGAAGATGACAAGATGGAGAAGTTAGCACGACTGTATTTGAAGGAAGTCGTCTCCAGACATGGAATACCAATCTCTATTATCTCTGATAGGGATGGCAGATTTATTTCAAGATTCTGGCAGACATTACAGCAAGCATTAGGAACTCGTCTAGACATGAGTACTGCCTATCATCCACAAACTGATGGGTAGAGCGAAAGGACGATACAAACGCTTGAAGACATGCTACGAGTATGTGTTATTGATTTCGGAAACAGTTGGGATCGACATCTACCGTTAGCAGAATATTCCTACAACAACAGCTACCATTCATGCATTGAGATGGCGCCTTTTGAAGCACTTTATGGTAGAAAGTGCAGGTCTCCAATTTGTTGGAGTGAAGTGGGGGATAGACAGATTACGGGTCCGGAGATTATACAAGAAACTACCGAGAAGATCATCCAAATTCAACAACGGTTGAAAACCGCCCAAAGTCGATAAAAGAGCTACGCTGACATTAAAAGAAAAGATATAGAATTTGAAATTGGATAGATGGTCATGCTTAAAGTTTCATCTTGGAAAGGCGTTGTTCGATTTGGTAAACAAGGGAAATTAAATCCAAGGTATATTGGACCATTCAAGATTATTGATCGTGTCGGACCAGTAGCTTACCGACTTGAGTTACCTCAACAACTCGCGGCTGTACATAACACTTTCTACGTCTCGAATTTGAAGAAATGTTTTGCTAAAGAAGATCTCACTATTCCGTTAGATGAAATCCAAATCAACGAAAAACTTCAATTCATCGAAGAACCCGTCGAAATAATGGATCGTGAGGTTAAAAGAGTTAAGCAAAACAAGATACCAATTGTTAAGGTTCGATGGAATGCTCGTAGAGGACCCGAGTTCACCTGGGAGCGTGAAGATCAGATGAAGAAGAAATACCCGCATCTATTTCCAGAAGATTCGTCAACACCTTCAACAGCTTAAAATTTCGGGACGAAATTTATTTAACGGGTAGGTACTGTAGTGACCCAAACTTTTTCATGTTTATATATATTAATTGAGGTTGATATTTACATGATTAAATGTTTCCAACATGTTAAGCAATCAAATTTGTTAAGACTTGATTAATTGAAATATGTTTCATATAGACAATTGACCACCCAAGTTGACCGGTGATTCACGAACGTTAAAACTTGTAAAAAGTATATGATGACATATATATGGATATATATATAGTTAACATGATACTATGATAATTAAACATATCATTAAGTATATTAACAATGAACTACATATGTAAAAACAAGACTACTAACTTAATGATTTTTAAACGAGACATATATGTAACGATTATCGTTGTAAAGACATTTAATGTATATATATCATATTAAGAGATATTCATACATGATAATATAATAATTTAAAATCTCATTTGATATTATAAACATTGGGTTAACAACATTTAACAAGATCGTTAACCTAAAGGTTTTAAAACAACACTTACATGTAACGACTAACGATGACTTAACGACTCAGTTAAAATGTATATACATGTAGTGTTTTAATATGTATTTATACACTTTTGAAAGACTTTAATAAACTTATCAAAATACTTCTACTTAACAAAAATGCTTACAAATACATCCTCGTCCAGTTTCATCAACAATTTTACTCGTATGCACCCGTATTCGTACTCGTACAATACACAGCTTTTAGATGTATGTACTATTGGTATATACACTCCAATGATCAGCTCTTAGCAGCCCATGTGAGTCACCTAACACATGTGGGAACCATCATTTGGCAACTAGCATAAAATATCTCATAAAATTACAAAAATATGAGTAATCATTCATGACTTATTTACATGAAAACAAAATTACATATCCTTTATATCTAATCCATACACCAACGACCAAAAACACCTACAAACACTTTCATTCTTCAATTTTATTCATCTAATTGATCTCTCTCAAGTTCTATCTTCAAGTTCTAAGTGTTCTTCATATATTTTACAAGTTCTAGTTACATAAAATCAAGAATACTTTCAAGTTTGCTAGCTCACTTCCAATCTTGTAAGGTGATCATCCAACCTCAAGAAATCTTTGTTTCTTACAGTAGGTTATCATTCTAATACAAGGTAATAATCATATTCAAACTTTGTTTCAATTTCTATAACTATAACAATCTTATTTCAAGTGATGATCTTACTTGAACTTGTTTTCGTGTCATGATTCTGCTTCAAGAACTTCGAGCCATCCAAGGATCCGTTGAAGCTAGATCCATTTTTCCCTTTTCCAATAGGTTTATCCAAGGAACTTAAGGTAATAATGATGTTCATAACATCATTCGATTCATACATATAAAGCTATCTTATTCGAAGGTTTAAACTTGTAATCACTAGAACATAGTTTAGTTAATTCTAAACTTGTTCGCAAACAAAAGTTAATCCTTCTAACTTGACTTTTAAAATCAACTAAACACATGTTCTATATCTATATGATATGCTAACTTAATGATTTAAAACCTGGAAACACGAAAAACACCGTAAAACCGGATTTACGCCGTCGTAGTAACACCGCGGGCTGTTTTGGGTTAGTTAATTAAAAACTATGATAAAATTTGATTTAAAAGTTGTTATTCTGAGAAAATTATTTTTATTATGAACATGAAACTATATCCAAAAATTATGGTTAAACTCAAATTGGAAGTATGTTTTCTAAAATGGTCATCTAGACGTCGTTCTTTCGACTGAAATGACTACCTTTACAAAAATGACTTGTAACTTATTTTTCCGACAATAAACCTATACTTTTTCTGTTTAGATTCATAAAATAGAGTTCAATATGAAACCATAGCAATTTGATTCACTCAAAACGGATTTAAAATGAAGAAGTTATGGGTAAAACAAGATTGGATAATTTTTCTCATTTTAGCTACGTGAAAATTGGTAACAAATCTATTCCAACCATAACTTAATCAACTTGTATTGTATATTATGTAATCTTGAGATACCATAGACACGTATACAATGTTTCGACCTATCATGTCGACACATCTATATATATTTCGGAACAACCATAGACACTCTATATGTGAATGTTGGAGTTAGCTATACAGGGTTGAGGTTGATTCCAAATTATATATAGTTTGAGTTGTGATCAATACTGAGATACGTATACACTGGGTCGTGGATTGATTCAAGATAATATTTATCGATTTATTTCTGTACATCTAACTGTGGACAACTAGTTGTAGGTTACTAACGAGGACAGCTGACTTAATAAACTTAAAATATCAAAATATATTAAAAGTATTGTAAATATATCTTGAACATACTTTGATATATATGTATATATTGTTATAGGTTCGTGAATCAACCAGTGGCCAAGTCTTACTTCCCGACGAAGTAAAAATATGTGAAAGTGAGTTATAGTCCCACTTTTAAAATCTAATATTTTTGGGATGAGAATACATGCAGGTTTTATAAATGATTTACAAAATAGACACAAGTACGTGAAACTACATTCTATGGTTGAATTATCGAAATCGAATATGCCCCTTTTTATTATGTCTGGTAATCTAAGAATTAGGGAACAGACACCCTAATTGACGCGAATCCTAAAGATAGATCTATTGGGCTTAACAAACCCCATCCAAAGTACCGGATGCTTTAGTACTTCGAAATTTATATCATATCCGAAGGGTGTCCCGGAATGATGGGGATATTCTTATATATGCATCTTGTTAATGTCGGTTACCAGGTGTTCACCATATGAATGATTTTTATCTCTATGTATGGGATGTGTATTGAAATATGAAATCTTGTGGTCTATTATTATGATTTGATATATATAGGTTAAACCTATAACTCACCAACATTTTTGTTGACGTTTTAAGCATGTTTATTCTCAGGTGATTATTAAGAGCTTCCGCTGTCGTATACTTAAATAAGGACAAGATTTGGAGTCCATGTTTGTATGATATTGTGTAAAAACTGCATTCAAGAAACTTATTTTGTTGTAACATATTTGTATTGTAAACCATTATGTAATGGTCGTGTGTAAACAGGATATTTTAGATTATCATTATTTGATAATCTACGTAAAGCTTTTTAAACCTTTATTGATGAAATAAAGGTTATGGTTTGTTTTAAAATGAATGCAGTCTTTGAAAAACGTCTCATATAGAGGTCAAAACCTCGCAACGAAATCAATTAATATGGAACGTTTTTAATCAATAAGAACGGGACATTTCAGAAAGATTTCTTTAACACCTGAGAATAAACATGCTTTAAAGTGTCAACCAAAAGGTTGGTGAGTTCATTAGTTTATCATAATCATTTATTTCCATCATTTTAATAGACCACAAGAATTTCATTTTCAGTTCTCATAAATATACGTCCCATGCATAGAGACAAAAATAATCATTCATATGGTGAATACCTGGTAACCGACATTAACTAGATACATATAAGAATATCCCCTATCATTCCGGGATCCTCCTTCGGACATGATATAAATTTCGAAGTACTAAAGCATCCGGTACTTTGGATGGGGTTTGTTAGGTCCAATAGATCTATCTTTAGGATTCGCGTCAATTAGGGTGTCTGTTCCCTAATTCTTAGATTACCAGACTTAATAAAAAGGGGCATATTCGATTTCGATAATTCAACCATAGAATGTAGTTTCACGTACTTGTGTCTATTTCGTAAAACATTTATAAAAGTTGCGCATGTATTCTCAGCCCAAAAATATAAAGGGTAAAAAGGCAAATGAAACTCACCATACTGTATTTCGTAGTAAAAATACATATAACGTCATTGAACAAGTGCAAGGTTGGCCTCGGATTCACGAACCTAAATTAATTATATATATTTATATGTTGGTCAATATTTGTCTAACAAATTAGGTCAAGTCATAGTGTACCACAATCCTAATGCTCGAGACTAATATGCAAAAGTCAACAAAAGTAAATTTGACTCAAAATAATTTCTAAAAATCTATACATGATTAATATATAGTTTAAATATCGTCGTTTTATATTTTTAAATATTTTAAAAAGATTTATTAGAGTAAATAATATAATTTATTTATTAATAAATAAAATTTTATATTAAATTTATATAATAAAATATACTTTTATATATATTAAGTAATAAAATTTATAGGGTTCATTTAATATCATAAAGATAATATGATAGGTATTATTAAAGTAAGTTATTACACGTAGTAAAATATGTTTGTATCACATATTTATTTTATGAAATAATATCTATAATGATAGTAAGTAAAAGTTGTATTATTTTGTAATAATAATTATTATTATAAAAATATCAATATTTATAATTACTAAGATGACATTATGATAAAACGATAATTCTAATTATGATAACTTTAATATTTACGATAATTTTTAATATTATCTTTAAAATAATAATTCTATTTAAAATAATAATAATAATGATATTTTATAGTAACAATGACATTTCTATTAAAATGATAATTTTTGTTAAAATGATAGTTTTAATACTAACAATACTTTTAATAATAATAGTAATGATAAAAATAATAAGAACGAAAATTTTATCTAAATTAATATCTTATAATATTTTAATTTCATCATGATACTCTTACTCATTATTTCCTAATCGTTTCGTTTAATAGCTTTTAAACGTCTTTTATATCGTGTTCATAATAATGATAATAATAGTAATCAAAATAATTAGGTGTTACAATTATTTGTTTTAATTACACTAATATTAATAATGATAGTTACTACAATATTATTAATGATAATACTAATAATTATCTTAATGATAATATAGTAATAATAATAATAACAATAACAATAACCATTTTTAAATAATGATATATATATATATATATATTAATAATGATAATAATAATAATAATACTAATAATAATAATAATAATAATAATGATAATTGGATAATAATAATAATAATAATACTAATTATAACTTTAACGATAATAACGATAGTAATAAAAAAACAATTTTTAATGATAAATCCCTTTTATTGATAAAGATAATAATAATGATAATAATAAGATAAAACTAGAACGACGATAAAAACGACGATAATAATAATCATTTTTAATAAAAATATCGAAAATTCAATTGATTATAACTTCTAATCCGTTCATCGAAACCATTCGATATCTAAAGGAAAAGTTCTTAATTTTTCGCTAGCTTTCCAAGGACATGCATATCTTATACCTTATCTCAACCGCAAGTGTAACTAATTCAAGATTCAACCTAACCTGTCTAAGGGCAATATCAAAAGTACAAGCATGCATAATCCTAAATACTCGAGCACTAGTCAGAGATACACTATTAGTATGTAAAAGTTAAATTATGAGTACTCACGTATCAATATTGAGATTCAATATTGCAGGAAAGGTACGTAGACGCAACGGAAATGATAAACACTATATTGACCTCACGAGCATACCCATGAACCATACTCAATCACCTCCATAGCTATAACCCATAATTTCCTTAATCCTATCCTACTCGAAAAACAATTTCGAAATCACTCGGACAACACTCCGTCGTAATATTTTATGTATACTAATAATATCTTGAAATAATACGGAGTAAATATATATATGTAAATCGATTGAGAGAGTTTAGAGAAAAATATTTTCAAGTTTCTATGAAATAATGAAACCTATTGAATTCTATTTATAATAGATTTTTGAATTATTAAAATGAATTATTAAAGTATGAATTATTAAAGTGAATTATTAAAGTATGAATTATTAAAGTGAATTATTAAACTATGAATTATTAAAGTGAATTATTAAAGTATAAATTATTAAAGTATGAATTATTAAAGTGAATTATTAAAGTTAAAGTAAAGTAAAAATAAAGTAAAGGTAAAGTTTAAGTATAGTAAAAGTATAAAACTATGTACGTATTATATGCGTATAAATATATATAATATTAATTTAAATCGTTATATTTATTTAATAAAATAAAATATAAATATCGTTATCTTTATCATACTAGTTAAGTAATGAGTTGTCAAAAGTGGTTCTAGATATTTATAAAAGTTATATACGTTCTAATAATAAAGTTCTTTTTAAACTGAAAACATTTTTGTACGTTTGAAACTAAATAGATCAATCGAGTCTTTATGAGATTTAATCTTCCACTATCCTTTGTCTAGTTCTCAATGATTAACAATTTGTTCTTATTTATAAATTACTTTACCATTTTCCGAATATTGTTAAAATGGAAAGATTTCTCAAATCAACGTGGGCCTTTCAACAGAGACTTGTAATCATAATTTAATATATCTGATAATTCAATCAGTTGATCTTATCTTCTAATTCCATTGATAAACATTTTGAAACAGATACAATCATATAAAGTATTTAATCTAATATTTCGTTTACGTTTCAAGTTATAATATATATACACATATACATATATAATCATATTCGTTTAATGGTTCGTGAATCGTTGGAACTTGGTCGAGGTTGAATGAATGTATGAACATAGTTTAAAATTCTTGAAATTTAACTTAACAAATATTGCTTATTGTGTCGGAAACATATAAAGATTAAAGTTTAAATTTGGTTGGAAATTTCCGGGTTGTCACAGTACCTACCCGTTAAAGAAATTTCGTCCCGAAATTTAAGTGGAAAGGTCGTGAATGATAATAAGTATGTTTTCATGATACATACGGGCTGAAAATTAGAGTTTTATCATCAGCGAATAATTTGGATAAACAATCCATTTATATGAAGAGTACGAATGAAGCTAACATAGAAGAGTGAAATGAGTAAGTGTAGATTCATCTTATCATTTGACGTAGATATGATTGATTCCCAGATTTCAAGGGATTTGAAGAAAATCTTCTTAATAAGATTTGACTCTCCGGTAATCAAGGAAATTAGGATCCGCTTTAAATGCGATCGTCTATTTTAATTATTCTGTCGGAGATTTTCTTATAAATTCACCTCCTTCGTTTCCTTACAACTCACACCTTCTGTTGATGCATTTTATGCAAGTCCCAAGACATCTACCCACGTCCATTGCAGGTACAACAGTTTACAGGCCACCATGATTGCTCATTATTATCCTGTGTTTGTATGTGGTTACAGGAACTGCAGGAACGAGATTTAGATGTTTGACTATGTTAGACTTAGTCAGACGTACGAGTGAAGCCTCCCTAGTACGGCTGACATTTATTAAGTCTGGTAATCTAAGAATTAGGGAACAGACACCCTAATTGCCTCGAACTCTAAAGATAGATCTATCGGGCCCAACAAGCCCCATCCAAAGTACCGGATGCTTTAGTACTTCAAAATTTATATCATGTCCAATGGAGGATCCCGGAATGATGGGGATATTCTTATATGTATATTGTGAATGTCGGTTACCAGGTGTTCAATCCATATGAATGATATTTTTGTCTCTATGTATGGGACGTATGTTTATGAGAAATGGAAATATGAAATCTTGTGGTCTATTAAAATTATGAAATGATTATTTATGTTAAACTAATGAACTCACCAACCTTTTGGTTGACACTTTAAAGCATGTTTATCCTCAGGTACGAAAGAAATCTTCCGCAGTGTAATTGCTCATTTTAAAGATATTATTTGGAGTCATTCATGACATATTTCAAAAGACGTTGCATTCGAGTCGTTGAGATCATCAAGATTATTATTAAGTCAATTATAGTTAGATATATTATGAAATGGTATGCATGCCATTAACTTTCGATGTAATGAAAGATTGTCTTTTCAAAAGTGAATGCAATGTTTGTAAAATGTATCATATAGAGGTCAAGTTACCTCGCGATGTAATCAACTGTTGTGAATCGTTTATAATCGATATGGACTTCGTCCGGATGGATTAGGACGGGTCCTTTCATTTCATTCTAAAATTCTGAACAGCACTCAGTCTACAAATCAATACTCTGAATGTTGAAAAAGCTGAATGAAGCAGCAGAAACTGTAGACAACCGTAAACGACCTTAATCATCGGAAGTTTAATGATAAAGAATAGTATGTTGGAAAAGCTCAGAAAAGTTGGAGCTGAAAAAAGGATTGAGCTAACCACGAAGGAGACCAAAGACAAATACAAGGACCATACCATATATTCAAAGAATCCAGATAATTTTGGATCCGTTGAAATCTTTAGAGAATATCTTTTTCCAAAATCAAGTTAAAATCTTGCAAAAAATCTTTCTTCATCAATCATCGAACTTAGAAATTCCAAAATATCATCATAAATATCTTCGATATTTCTGAAGATATTTTCATAAACATTCTCGTCCGAAATTATTTATCTCTTCGTGCTATCTATATTACATCATAAAGGAAACTACTTTAGTTTCTAAATTTCTTTAAAATTCGAGTTTGAATTATGAATGATTTTGAAGTAGTGTTGGAAATTGATGCATAAGTTAATATAATATAACGACACTTGATCAACGTGATTATATTACAGTAAGTCATGCTGAGTTTCTAATGAAACATGATGATTCACAGACCATAACGTCATCATGTGCCATGTTACATGACTCGTTCAATCTGTTCATGTCACGACCCGGAAAATTTCGACTTATTTTAAACCTAACTCTCGATACGATTTAATATTTTTGACACGATAAGAAAAATATGTTAGGTTGAGTCTCAAAAATTCTGAACTGTTTCATATTTTCAATTGACTTCGACCATTCACGTCGATTCACGAACATCTGTTTGTAAATAGATAAGATATATAAGTTGATCTAAGTAAATATAAGAATATATAATATTTTGAAATAAGATTTAATTAGTAGAATTAAATTATGTAATAGTCGACAAAGTAATAAAACGGGTTGAATTTATAGTTTTATTTAATCCGATTGATTATGATTATTATTGAATGGGTAATAATGATTATTCCATATGAATGAACGTTTTAGAAGAATTAGGTAGAACAATTCAAATAACTTATGTGAAGTTAATTGGTTGGACTATAGGTAGCTTTTAAAATTTTAACGAGGATATTGATTCGATTAATAGAAGTTAAGAGACGTATATTATTTAGTGTTCATTGGACTAAATTAAAGAGTATTAGATTTTTTTTATTAACTATGAACTCCTTAGGATTCCCTTTGGGCACAACAATATATTGCAAAAATCATACGATAGGGAAAAATAATGATACTCAAAAGTGAACCATCACACTCCATCAACACCTTTCCAAATTAGTTCACGGACTTTGTAATGTTCCTTATCCTTTTGGCATATTGCAAATTATGTATGTATATATATCCATACATCCCATATGAGGCTATGAGCTGGTTACCAACTTCCACCAAAAACCCTCTTGTTATTATTAATATCCATCCATTGATTATTATGATATAATCACACACACAAAAGAACAAATGTAGATATACATAGTTTGCTCCTGGTTTCTTTTGTTGATCAACATAACTCCCTAAACCCCAAAACCATTAACTAATCTTTACCACCATAACCATCACCTGCAATCGTTTCCGTTCTGAACCAAAGACAAATAACCATCGACCACCATACGATTCTTCAACCTGCTACTGTTTCAGTTGTCATCACCATCTCCATCATCAAACCCCTAAACACCCACCACCATCAAACATACCTGCTGTTGCTAGTTGCTGTTTACTTTTAGCACTGTCGTTATTCTACTCCTACAGCCGTAAACCGCTATAATTGCTACACCTATTCAACGTCCACCATTGTTACTACTATTGATGTTTCTTTTTGAAGATCACACGAACCTACAAGCCTACAAACTTTGCTGCTGCAGCCTACTAGATTTCTTACCCAACTTTTGCTCGATATAAACCCAACAGTATTCACCTATGATCTCTATGAATCGCCAAAACCCACTACTACAGTGAAGTTGTAATTCGAATTCTTGGATTCTTGTTGATACAACCACCCCTACAATCACTGTGCCGGTTTCTTTCCTGTCAAACTCAACAAAAACCAACCAACAACCATTGATGCTCGATTGCTTCCTATGTTGCAGCTTCTTTATTCATGTTACCGTATGAAATTCTATTCGAAAAAAACCATTAAAACAAGCTGGGTCTTCTTGTTTCTGCTTCTTATTCGATCAAACTAAACCACGGCGCTGTATTATATTTTTTATTTCTTCCACTAATTTCGGTATATAAATGATAGTGATAAGTTGAGCTGTAAATTGGGACAACATTATTTGTTTCTCTTTTGAGGCGACACTTTATTGATGCAAAATAGGTATACGGCAGTTTGGGCTAACCTAATAGATGGACTAAGTAATTGGGCCGTATAATTAATTGTATTGTTAGGCTGCAAAGAAGATTAGAATTAGACTTTTGCTATCACTTGAGCCGAAGCCAAATACCCACACGAGTTGAAGCTGCAACATATCGACTTGCTATAGGTGTTTGATATATTTTTTCTTTTACGATGACCAAAAATAATAGTGAAGATGGGGTGATGAGATGATGATACCGATGGTATTATTATGATGATGGTTATGATATAAAAGATGATGATGAATGATAGTAGGTGATGATTACTAGAGGATGTTAGGATCATGATTATGATGCTATGGTAATGACAATTTGAATAATAATAGTGAACCGTGAATAAATATGAGTGATAATGATTATGTAGTTGATATGAGATTAATCACGATAGGGTACGATAATATTAAGATAATGATGAAGTGATTAGGATGGTGATAATAGACATGGTCATGATGATAATATATTGTGATGTTGATTATGATGGAATCATAATGATATTGATGACGATGAGGTGATGAATATTATTGAAGGATGTTAGTAACGAGAATGAGATTATGATACATGATTACGATCATAAATTATGACTTATGATTATGTTTATGATTGTGATTATAAATATGATAATGATAAAATGATTATGATATAAGGATGATGGTGATATTAGATCATGATAATAATGAGGAAATGATAAGTGTTTGATGAAGACGAACTAACTAATCATGCGGGTTGATACCAAAACAAATCGTTGGTTCGTTGGTTTAAAGGTTTTAACGGGTTAGCGGGACGTCGCGGGTTCAAACGACGGACTTGGGCATTATTTTTAGGGCTACTTCCTTAAGGTAGTTATTTATCTAATTATTATTATTATTATTGTTATTATTATTATTATTATTATTATTATTATTAATATTATTATTATTATTATTATTATTAGTACTGTTAAAATTATTATTAAAAATATCATTAATATTATTATTAGTATCATTTTTATTAAAAACTATCATTTATATTAAATGTATCATCATTACTATTATTATTATTATCATTATTAGAAAGATTATCATATTTATCAAAATTATTATTATTAATATCATTATTATTATTTTGAAATTAATATTATTATTTTCATATTATTAATATTATTATCATAATAACTATTATTATTATTATTGTAAAATAAAATAACTTTTAGTTATTATTATCAATATTATTTTGTCAAATAACTATTAGTTATATAAAGATATATTTACTACATATAACATAACTATATTAATATTCTAATAATAAATATTAATAAATGTAACTTATTAGGGTTTTGATGAAACACTTAATTAAGATAACAATTATATCACTATTAATATGTAAATTCGTTCGATTACAATTATATGTGTTAATATATATATATATATATATATATATATATATATATATATATATATATATATATATATATATATATATATATATATATATATATATATATATATATATATATATATATATATATATATATATATATAGGTTCGTGAATCCAATGACAAACCTACACATGTTAAATGACGTTATATGTATTTTTACTACAAAATAAATTATGGTGAGTTTCATTTGCTCCCTTTTTAATTGCTTTTGCAATATATATTTTTGGGCTGAGAATACATGCGCTGCTTTTATAACTGTTTTACAAAATAGACACAAGTACTTAAAAATACATTCTACGTTGAGTTGTACCACTGGCATACTTCCCTGTAGCTTGGTAACTACTATTTACATAGGTATTGAAAACGCGAATCCTGTTGATAGATCTATCGGGCCTGACAACCCCAACCGGACAGGATGACTAGTATTCAACGGTTGCATAGTACTTCGTTTCAGTGACTACACTTGGTACAATGTAGTGAGATTACATAATAAAGGGAATATGCGACGTTGATTAAATGTTAAGTATGGTTACCAAGTGCTCAACCACTTAGAATGCTTTACATACACTTGCGAGTGTATTATGTTTATGATTATGAAATCTTGCGGTCTATTAATATATTGAAAAGATTGTTATGATAAACCTATGAACTCACCAACCTTTTGGTTGACACTTTTAAGCATGTTTATTCTTAGGTACGAATTAAGTCTTTCGCTGTGCATTTGCTCATGTTTAGGACATTACTTGGAGTCGATCATCGCAATGGGACCAAATGTTGATGACTTCATCCAGGTGGATAAGGACGGGTCATTACAGGTGGTATCAGAGCGGTGGTCTTAGCGAACCAGGTCTTGCATTAGTGTGTCTAACTGATAGCTGTTTAGATGCATTAGTAAGTCTGGACTTCGACCGTGTCTGCATGTCAAAAGTTTTTCTTATCATTTCTAGACAGAAATCATCCGCTTAATCATCCTTAGGAAATTACCTGCTTATCATTCTTAGTCTAGACATGTCTTATTGCCTCTATTGCGTAGACAGTGTATAGATAAATTCATATATTAGCGTATCTGTTATTGTTACCTTTGCCTGACAGCTTCCGTAGATTCCTCCATAACTTATGGGATTTTAGTATTATATATGTATATGTAAATTATGTATTACAGGGTACTAATCTACATCCTATAATCTATTTCTTATCGAAAATACTTCATCTGATCGTACGAGATGAATCCCTCAACTAGTTCGAGTCCCTCAGATTTCGATAGCTATTCCGATGGTTATTCTGACAGCTATTCCGATATGGAGTTTCACCTAAGCTTCGAAAGGAGTGTCATCAGAATGAATCAACCAATCATCTATCCTCAATTCATCTGATGGGTTCGTAGTTGACTTAACCGATGGAGACGAGAAGAAGGGGATCCTTTCCACCCACCAACTTGCACTCTTGACGAAGAACCTGAAGCACTTACCGGCGAACTCATTCGAAACACCATTTTTACACTCATTTCCCGAATATCTCACCACGATTATATACTATCTCAAATTTAAAACTTTTTTCATCCACTCGTTCTGACCGACAATCATCCCGGAATAATAGAAGAAGTTAGCGAACTTCGTGCTCGAGTAATCAATTTGAAAAATATGGTGCAAAACGTACCAGCTTCAGCAACATCAACGGCACCAATAGTACCATCAACATCAATACCAGTACTATCAACAATCCATGCCTAAACATCTCATTCTGTACCTCGAGTATAATTATCGTTCCACGAATTGTTCTACATCATTTATCTTCGTTCAACATGGCGATTATATAATCTCTAATGTTTTAGAGATTATATATTCTTATTCTAACGGTAAATCAAATGAGTCTAATTTCATATTGACTCATTAAATCCATGATTACATCTGAAGAAAATATATATGTATATATGTTTTCATAAAGATTGTAATTAAAAATCCTTTTGTACAAACTGTTAATGATGAAAATATTTTAACAGGTAGTTAATACCCGAGGAATATGTGGGTTTCACATTAATAAGTTACACTGTACATTCTTCAAATCCGATTCAACAGTCATTTACTATCCTACTTACATCCACAAAGATACGAATCCGATCACCGCAGAATAATAATTTTCATTCAATTTCATATTTGGATTTTGACCTATCAGAATCCAACAAGTGGCATAATGAAGAAAACATTGGACAAAATAAAATTTGTTAGAGACAAACGAATTAACTAATTGAAATTTTGTTAAGAATCCACGCTAACTGTTCCTAGCTAATTGTTCCTAGCTAACTGATTACATTTTATTTATCGCAATTTAATTATCGCAATTTACATTCTCGCAATTTTATTTATCGTCATTTAATTTCTGATATTTATTTTTATGCACCTTAAATATCGGGACACGTATACAAGGTTTTGACATATCATATCGACGCATATATATATATATATATTATTTGGAATAACCATAGACACTCTATATGCAGTAATGATCGAGTTCTCTATACAGGGTTGAGGTTGATTCTATAATAATATATATACTTTGAGTTGTGATCGAGTCTGAGACATGTACACGGGTCACGATACGTATTAATTAATTAGAATATTATATATTAAACTATATATAAATTATTGGACTGTTAACTGTGGACTATCGACTTTGGACAAATAATAATTGGACAATTAAAATGAATTAAAATATTGATTATAACATATGAAACTAAACATTCCTTCAATTTGCCACTTGATTTTATCTTAAACCTCATTTGTACCTTGACGATTACAATCCGCGTTCAAACCCTTCATGATCCTTGAAACTCCTCAATTAAGAAACAATCGAGAGGATGAGCCAACCGAACTTCATCTATGAAAGAAAAGATTGATGCATATAGTTATGTACCTGAAAAACTCTCGGAACCAGAATAAACGTTTAACACGTAGATGTGCTAATTCCTTAGTGCTATTATTACCCAAAATAACTTGGTAATCCCTTTCAAATTAGTAAATTTTGTCACAGCTCCAGCCAGACAATTTCGATCTTTCATTCGAAACAATCTTATCATAACCTTGATATATACGCGTGCTCTTTTATTGCTACCGGGGAACCTTTTTCTACCATAATACCATCAGCGTTTAATCATCTAAAAATGCACAATTCTCTTGAAACCACCTCGGATTGATAACGGACGATTCAGATATGGCTGCATTAATTTGCAGAGGGAACAGTAAAATTGTAGATGGCCTAAATGGCCAAGAGTTGATGATAAAGAATGGAGTGTTAGGAACGCTCGATAGAAAATTTGGTACTGAAAAACGGATTGAGCAAACCATGAAGAAGACCAAGGACAAATACAAGGACCAAACTCTATATTCAAAGAATTCAGGTAATTCTAGATCCGATGAAATCTTTAGAGAATATCTTTCTCCGAAGTCATGTTAAAATCTTGCAGAAAATTTTCTTCATAAACCTTCGAACTTAGAAATTCCAAAATATCATCATAAATATCTTCGATATTTCTGAGGATATTTTCATAAATATTCTTGTCCGAAATTATATACCTCTTCGTGTTATCTGTATTCCATTATATTGGAAACTTTTATAAAATCTAAGTATGAATCATGAATGAATTATGGAGAAGTGTTGGGAATTGATGCATGAGTTAGTATAATATAATGCGCTTGGCCAACGTAATTATATTACAGTAAGTCATGCTAAATTTATAATGGAACGTGATGATGGTTCACAGATCATACCCTAAGCATATTACATAACTCTTTCATTCAACTTAATCTCTAAGCATATCACCGAAATATTTCCTTAATATTTTTGTTCTTCCGTAATTCCAACAGTTTGCTAATAAATCGTGCGATTACATTCTCTTTCCGATTAGAAGATTTTCTTTAAATTTCTTGAATTCCAAAAATCCACCATGACTACGTCAAAGGTTAAGACGAAACTTTTCAATATTTTGTGATAGCTTCACTCGTACCCTTCGAATAATCGAATTGTTTTATCTATATTACTCAATGATGATAAAACTCTTTTTATCATCTCATATCCGTAATGAAAACACTTTTATTGTTAGCCATGACCACCTCTATCAAATTTCGAGGACGAAATTTCTTTAACAGGTAGGTACTGTCACGACCCGAAAAATTTTGACTTATTTTAAACCTAACTCTCGATACGATTTAATATTTTTGACACGATAAGAAAAATATGTTAGGTTGAGTCTCAAAAATTCTGAACTGTTTCATATTTTCAATTGACTTCGACCATTCACGTCGATTCACGAACATCTGTTTGTAAATAGATAAGATATATAAGTTGATCTAAATAAATATAAGAATATATAATATTTTGAAATAAGATTTAATTAGTAGAATTAAATTATGTAATAGTCAAAAAAGTAATAAAACGGGTTGAATTTATAGTTTTATTTAATCCGATTGATTATGATTATTATTGAATGGGTAATAATGATTATTCCATATGAATGAACGTTTTAGAAGAATTAGGTAGAACAATTCAAATAACTTATGTGAAGTTAATTGGTTGGACTATAGGTAGCTTTTAAAATTTTAACGAGGATATTGATTCGATTAATAGAAGTTAAGAGACGTATATTATTTAGTGTTCATTGGACTAAATCAAAGAGTAATAGATTTTTTTTTATTAACTATGAACTCCTTAGGATTCCCTTTGGGCACAACAATATATTGCAAAAATCATACGATAGGGAAAAATAATGATACTCAAAAGCGAACCATCACACTCCATCAACACCTTTCCAAATTAGTTCACGGACTTTGTAATGTTCCTTATCATTTTGGCATATTGCAAATTATGTATGTATATATCCATACATCCCATATGAGGCTATGAGCTGGCTACCAACTTCCACCAAAAACCCTCTTGTTATTATTAATATCCATCCATTGATTATTATGATATAATCACACACACAAAAGAACAAATGTAGATATACATAGTTTGCTCCTGGTTTCTTTTGTTGATCAACATAACTCCCTAAACCCCAAAACCATTAACTAATCTTTACCACCATAACCATCACCTGCAATCGTTTCCGTTCCGAACCAAAGACAAATAACCATCAACCACCATACGATTCTTCAACCTGCTACTGTTTCGGTTGTCATCACCATCTCCATCATCAAACCCCTAAACACCCACCACCATCAAACATACCTGCTGTTGCTAGTTGCTATTTACTTTTACCACTGCCGTTATTCTACTCCTACAGCCGTAAACCGCTATAATTGCTACACCTATTCAACGTCCACCATTGTTACTACTATTGCTGTTTCTTTTTGAAGATCACACGAACCTACAAACCTACAAACTTTGCTGCTGCAGCCTACTAGATTTCTTACCCAACTTTTGCTCGATATAAACCCAACAGTATTCACCTATGATCTCTATGAATCGCCAAAACCCACTACTACAGTGAAGTTGTAATTTGAATTCTTGGATTCTTGTTGATACAACCACCCCTACAATCACTGTGCCGGTTTCTTTCCTGTCAAACTCAAACAAAAACCAACCAACAACCATTGATGCTCGATTGCTTCCTGTGTTGCAGCTTCTTTATTCATGTTACCGTATGAAATTCTATTCGAAAACAACCATTAAAACAAGCTGGGTCTTCTTGTTTCTGCTTCTTATTCGATCAAACTAAAAAACCACGGCGCTGTATTATATTTTTTATTTCTTCCACTAATTTCGGTATATAAATGATAGTGATAAGTTGAGCTGTAAAGTGGGACAACATTATTTGTTTCTCTTTTGAGGCGACACTTTATTGATGCAAAATAGGTATACGGCAGTTTGGGCTAACCTAATAGATGGACTAAGTAATTGGGCCGTATAATTAATTCTATTGTTAGGCTGCAAAGAAGATTAGAATTGGACTTTTGCTATCACTTGAGCCAAAGCCCAATACCCACACGAGTTCAAGCTGCTACATATCGACTTGCTACAGCTGCTTGATATATTTTTTCTTTTACGATGACCAAAAATAATAGTGAAGATGGGGTGATGAGATGATGATACCGAT
Source organism: Rutidosis leptorrhynchoides (assembly GCF_046630445.1). Taxonomy (NCBI): domain Eukaryota; kingdom Viridiplantae; phylum Streptophyta; class Magnoliopsida; order Asterales; family Asteraceae; genus Rutidosis; species Rutidosis leptorrhynchoides. Next base: position 343,158,957 of record NC_092336.1, read on the forward strand.
GGTATTATTATGATGATGGTTACGATATAAAAGATGATGATGAATGATAGTAGGTGATGATTACTAGAGGATGTTAGGATCATGATTATGATGCTATGGTAATGACAATGGGAATAATAATAGTGAACCGTGAATAAATATAAGTGATAATGATTATGTAGTTGATATGAGATTAATCACGATAGGGTACGATAATATTAAGATAATGATGAAGTGATTAGGATGGTGATAATAGACATGGTCACGATGATAATATATTGTGATGTTGATTATGATGGAATCATAATGATAATGATGACGATGAGGTGATGAATAATGATGAAGGATGTTAGTAACGAGAATGAGATTATGATACATGATTACGATCATAAATTATGACTTATGATTATGTTTATGATTGTGATTATAAATATGATAATGATAAAATGATTATGATACAAGGACGATGGTGATATTAGATCATGATAATAATGAGGAAATGATAAGTGTTTGATGAAGATGAACTAACTAATCATGCGGGTTGATACCAAAACAAATCGTTGGTTCATTGGTTTAAAGGTTTTAACGGGTTAGGGGACATCGCGGGTTCAAACCCGGACTTGGGCATTATTTTTAGGGCTACTTCCTTAAGGTAGTTATTTATCTAATTATTATTATTATTGTTATTATTATTATTATTAATATTATTATTATTATTATTATTATTATTATTATTATTATTATTATTATTAGTACTGTTAAAATTATTATTAAAAATATCATTAATATTATTATTAGTATCATTTTTATTAAAAACTATCATTTATATTAAACGTATCATCATTACTATTATTATTATTATCATTATTAGAAAGATTATCATATTTATCAAAATTAATATTATTACTATCATTATTATTATTTTGAAATTAATATTATTATTTTCATATTATTAATATTATTATCATAATAACTATTATTATTATTATTGTAAAATAAAATAACTTTTAGTTATTATTATCAATATTATTTTGTCAAATAACTATTAGTTATATAAAGATATATTTACTACATATAACATAACTATATTAATATTCTAATAATAAATATTAATAAATGTAACTTATTAGGGTTTTGATGAAACACTTAATTAAGTTAACAATTATATCACTATTAATATATAAATTCGTTCGATTACAATTATATGTGTTAATATATATATATAAATATATAGGTTCGTGAATCCAAGGTCAAACCTACACATGTTAAATGACATTATATGTATTTTTACTACAAAATACATTATGGTGAGTTTCATTTGCTCCCTTTTTAATTGCTTTTGCAATATATATTTTTGGGCTGAGAATACATGCACTGCTTTTATAACTGTTTTACGAAATAGACACAAGTACTTAAAAATACATTCTACGTTGAGTTGTACCACTGGCATACTTCCCTGTAGCTTCGTCACTACTATTTACATGGGTATTGAAAACGCGAATCCTGTTGATAGATCTATCGGGCCTGACAACCCCAACCGGACTGGACGACCAGTATTCAACGGTTGCACAGTACTTCGTTTCAGTGACTACACTTGGTACAGTGTAGTGAGATTTCATAATAAAGGGAATATGCGACGTT